>NC_133650.1:5623908-5792172 GCF_009905375.1 Apium graveolens | reverse complement strand
TTGAGATTTACATTCAACCCCCCTTCTGTAAATCTCATTGTTAGTCTTCTAGGAATAACAGTATTTGTTTGAAGAATTACAGAATTAAACAAAAGCAGTCTAAAGTAAATCGGACATTACGACGGCTATGTTTACGCGATTTCCCAAATTTTATACCATTCAATTCCATCACCAAACAACCCCAATCCATTCATACCATCAAAGTCCATCCATATCACATCCTAACAGCCCCAAAACCCAATATTATCAACTTTATACTACCCTCAAACATGAACTAAAAGCTATACTTAAGTTCATTAACCAATAATCAAGATTTACAACTTCAAACTCATTACAAATCCAACCACACTCTAAGTATACAAGGATCATGCCCCTCATGAACTATAACAATCAAAACCATTCCTAATACTTAAAAGTAAAGCTAGGGTTTGAAGTTTTATACCTTCTTGAAGCTTTTAATCAATGAAAGATCCTTGGAATGCCCATGGAAGCCTTGATCTATGCTTAAGCTACCTTGTCCTTACAAATAAAATCAAGAATCAAAAATTTGTTCTTGAAAGTTACTATTCACCCTAAACTTTTAGGAATTGATTAACTAGGTAAATCTTGGATTCTTGGATCCAAACTTATAGCATAACTAAGTTATGAATTATGGAAGCTAAAGAAACAAACCTTATAATTTTTGAAGGTGTGTAGCTTGAGTTTTTGAAAAATTCCTCCTTGTTTTTCTTCAAAAAGCCGAGAGCATGAAGAAGAAGAAAGAGAGATTTTTGTGTTTTTGCTTTGATTTGATTTTTGGTTGGTTGTTTTTGTTTTGTTTTAGGTCAATTACCCATTTACCCTTGATTTTGTGTGGTTAATATTCCACCACATTTCCTTCCCTCTTATGTCATGCTTGTTTCACTTTGTGATGTCATCACCCCTCCTTTGTCCTCTTTCTATTGGTTGGATGACATCATCCCCTCTAATCTCTTTGATTAACTTCCTAATTGTTTGCCTAATGACCGCTGATATGTTATACGGTTCGCTTAACTTTCGTTCTCGTTTATCGTTTGAGGGATCATACTCGGGATCTTATTACTTGGGTTCCCTTAACCTTTCTCCATACATTATATTCCTTTTATGATCCTCTCTTATAATCCTTGAATTTAAATCCTTTTAATCATGTTACCTTATACTCAATTCTTTCCGTATCTAGTGGATTTCCGGGAAAAATCAAAGTGTTCGAAATTGGATTCTGACGATCTTTACATACACTTATATACCATATAGAGTACTAATAAAATCTCAGAATATCCATAAAAGAACCCCTACATAGTGTGGCATGAAAAGTTTTCTCATTCAGCAAAAACACTATTCATAAGGGTTTCAAAAATTTCCAAAAAAATTGGGGTTATTACAGTCTCCCCTCCTTAAAAGGATTCCGTCCCGGAATCAGATAGAAAATGAATAGGGATACTCTCTTAGCATTGCACTTTCTAACTCTCGAGTAAATTTTCCCACATTGTGGTCCTACCACCAAACTCTGCCTAGTTTGATAATCCTTATCCTAAGCACTTGTTCCTTTTCACTCTATAACCCTTCCTGGTTGCTCCATATAGGTTACGTCGGGTTGCATGTCTATGCGCTCATATGCCCCTATTTATCTGGCATCTGAATTACACTTCCTTAATATTGATACGTGAAACACGTTACGACCTGCTACATGTTCGGGGTTAGGGCTAGCTCATATGCTATCCTCCCAATATGTCTTAATATATCCAAGGGTCCAACAATTCGTGGACTTAGCTTTCATTTCTTTCCGAACCTCATCCTTCCTTTCCAAGGGAATACCTATATCAACACTAGGTCCCCTCCTTCCTATCCCTTGTCCTTTTGTGTCAAATCAACATACTTCTTATGTCCGTCTTGGGCTACTACCAGCCGTCCTCTGATTAAATCTATTAAATCCTTGGTCCTTTGGACCACTGCTGGTCCGAGCATCTTGCGCTCTACATCTTCATCCTAACACAAGGGAGATCGACATTGTCTTCCCTCAAGGATCTCATAAGACGACATCTCGATACCTGACATACGATCTATTATCGTGAGAAAACTCAATCCGCGTTAAGTGATCATTCTAGTTTCTTTCAAGTCTATTGCACAGACTCTCATTATAGCTTTTAGCATTAGAGCTTTTGCTTCTCAATACCCATTCTTTTCCAGTTCGTAATCGCTACTACCTTCCGTTCCTAATATTATACGGGTTATACTTTTGCTCGTTAGCGTTCTATAACCTTTTAATAACCACGTCAACCTTAGTATCACGAATGTGTTTCCATCCCGAATACTACCATAGATTTACTACTCCTTTTTCAGCTGTTTCTATTTTCCAAAGTTTGATCAATCATATAGAAGTAAATGAATTTGTTGAGAGATCACTATGATCATGAACACTTGTTATATCGCATAGTTAGTACAGAAGGTGGCCAGCCTTTAGTACTTGACAAGCAATTAAACAATAGATGGTATCCTACTAGGCTTCTATCACACAGATAGATAGTCATTCGGCAATACCTCCCCTTCTGGAAGGGTTGTTCTTCTCAGCTTACATGAAATGAAAAGAAGAGAAAAGAACGAACTGGAGAGAATTGTGTATTCGTAAAAATTTTATTGCCATAAAATATCTGGCTTGGAATCTACCTCTGAACTATAGAGGTCTGTCATAGTAGAACAAAACATATATATTTATATCAACATCAAGTGTTATAGCATCGTATTTCACATGCCTAAATATTTGTTATTCCGTTCATCCTTCTATGGACCCATGCTCTTCCTCGAGCTTATACACAATCACCTTTGAAACTCCCTCGATATCGAAAATCGAACCCGGGATCTCATTCTAGACATCATCGTTACTAGAATTATATGCTTGCACCGCAACCTTCCTCGTATAATAATACGACTCTCTATTGATAAGAAAGAATAAATATTCAATAGGTAGATACTCTACTTAATTAGTCTATCAATGATAACTTATACACTACCACGACCCGATTAGTGGTACTCAATCTCAACACCCATTCCAATACAACTCTCACGGTTGTAACCAGCTCATTACTCGCAGAATCATTGCTGCATTACTATGGTTCACTACTGACCTACTGTCGTCATTCACGTTCCATGAAATCTTAATATCTAACCATACGGAGTCCATACATGTCGTATCAAATCCTTCTAAGGAGTTAACATAATCACCAATCATAATTCATGAAGAATACTCCAAACTCTGACGTACTTTCATGACATGAAGTAGATAAAATTGTAGAAGAGTTTCAGTCAAAGCAACGATAGCAGGTTAATACCATTCTTACTCATATGCCTTAATTAGAAGACTTAACTCAAAGGTTCGCTTAGTCCCTTTTGAAACATGGTCCAGGCTCTTTCTCAAGATAGGACCTTCTAAGATAGATAGCCCGCTCATGGCGATTACACGAATTAAACCTTTACCAACTACTATTACGGTTGGGTATTGCACAGTCATCAGAAGGAATGTCAATCTTCCAAACCATAATACAACCTTCACAGCTTTAACCATCATCCCTGTATTCTTTTGGTACAAGCGCCTATAATTATCCTCTTACCTTTAAAGTGTCGGCCACCTCTTTGGCCTTTCCTGATAGTAAAATTTCCTTACAGTCAATGTCATTTTACCCACCTCCAAATAAATTTTCTACCTCATTTCAATCACTGCTTATGTGAAGATGTTTTCCTTAAAATCTGATAAGTAAAAAAATATCACCATTTTTCCATAAGTTATTGCCTCAGTCTTTAGAGGTTAATCACTGTCACGACTGACTCTCAATCATACTTAGAACATCTTTTATCTTAAGTCCTAATTGCCCTGAACAATTTCGACCATTACTGGTTCGATCCATACTTTCTCGTGGTGTAACACGTGCCCCACTTGGCATCATTATAATTACGTCACATTTCCTTTATCAACATTTCTATTCTTGAGAATTTTGAATATTACCTTTCTCCTTGTAAAACCTCTAAGGTTATCCTTGAATCGTTCCTCCTATATTCCCTAGATACAGGGCATATCAAGATACCATTTATTAATACCAGAATCATTGCCTATATACTTCTGAAAAAATTTCTCCACTGATTCTTAAAGGTTGTTATTACCTTAATCCTTTCCAATTCATACTGTCAAAACTCATACTATCCCTATTAAGGGTGAAATGCCAACCTTTATGCATTCCCCTAGGATTCGTTTTAAGTTACCGATGTTCCATCCTTAATTCCACCTTTAAAAAGGTACATGCATCCTTCCATGGATAAATCAAGTCATATATCCCTGATAAGGGTGTCTTATTCAATCATTCCCACCTCGATAGTATATGCCTAATTTCACAATAACATCTGTATTCAAAATGGGGTCAATCAATATGGCCTCCAAAAGATAACAATGTTTACCCGCTTTTCTTTCCTAATTTGGTAATGACAACAGGGATGTTCTGGAAGATATCGGTCGTGTTCAACGTGAACTTTTTCTTAATAATTCCTCATTTACTTTTGTTGTTTATCTCAACAGTCATCTCAATATTGGAATATCTCTCATACCTGGCGTCTCCCTTTCTGGGTATCGAGCCACCGGTCTTACATTTCACATTCTTGAAGGTCGCTTCCTTCATCCAATTTTCCTACTTTCTTACTTTCTTGTCTCCTTAGTCTATCCGGGTCTCATTATTTATCCTTCGAACTATCTCAAGGTTTCCTCGAATCCTCCCAACTTACAGGGGATAAAATATATGTAACTCTTATGCCCTCAACCATCAATTTTAACTCATGGTGAATCATCCTCATCCTGACGAATGCATACTTTCTATTTCTATTGCTACAAGTCTTTAAGACTTCCTCATACCTAACTCCCTTATCATACCTCAAACTCTATTGCCTTTTTATTTCATCATACTCGTCCGCCTTTGTTCTGACTCTAAAGCTTTTACACTATCTCCATAACCTCGGGAATTACTTTCCCGAAACAATTGACTGAACTTTAATCGGTTTATTCTAACCTCTCGCTCCGTGCCTTTCTTGGTCTTTCACCAGTGGTGGCCCTTCTCTTAGGAGGGTAAGTGACAAAAATAGTCTTTTGTGGTTCATCAATCATTTAGAATCTCAAATGATTCCTGTATTTCCTTTAGCCAGGCTCTTGCCCCGACTGGGTCAACCTGTTCCTTGGAACTCTGAGAGCTTAGCGATTTAAAGGTCATGAAAGAATTTTCTACCGCATTGTTTCCTCAAGGTGGTGGTTGGGGATAAAAGTCTAAGTTCTTTTTAGACAGGTCCATGAATTGTCGTATAGGAGTATCGTCTCGGGTCTCCTTTCCTTACTCGACTTTCTGTTTCCTTAGTATGAAATGTTTCATCCTTCTCCCATACTTGGGGTTATCTTATACATTAAAATCCTTGTTTTCCACTTCATTATGTTATGGGCTCCTTCTTTCTTAATGGCAACCTCCCTGACTATCACATTCGGGGTTTGCCCTAAATCTTATTGCTCGAGCTATGGATTTCATCTAAGATCCAGTCCTTAAGCTCTTGAACATTTGGAACCCAAACTCTATAGGAATACCTCATTATTCCCTTATCATCTTTCTTGGTATTAATCTTTTATCTAATTGTTGGCTCTCTGCCTTCATTCATCACTTTTTCTGGCACAATATGTTCTTTTCCGATAATTCGGACTGTATTGCAATCTCAAACAGCTTTTCGGTACCGGCTCCGGTTACCTTCAATTCTATTTCCAAAATCTCTTATAAACTCTCCCAAAGACATTATCATCTTGAGTCTTTCCTTTTTACTAAGGGCATCAGCCACCACATTGGCTTTCCCCGAATGATAAAGAATCTCCCAATCATTATTCTTGATTAGCTCTAACCGCCTCCTCTGGCATATGTTGAGCTCTTTCTACGTGAAAATGCACTAGAGCACTTATGGCTTAGGTAAATCTCGCACTTCTCTCCATACAAGTAGTGCCTCCAATCTTTAGGGCAAAACTATTGCCACGAGCCCAAGCTCATGGGTGGGGATATCGAATTTTATATTCCCTTAATGGTCTTGACGCGTACGCGATTACCTTGTTGTGCTGTGTAAGAAGCACCCTAATTCTTTATTCGAAGCGTCACTACACATCACAAAATCTCCTTTTTCCATCCGGCAACGCCATCATAGGGGCCGTCACCAATCTTTGCTTCAGTTCTTAAAAGTTGTTCTCGCATTTCTCTGTTCATTCAAACTTCTCAGTCTTACGAGTAAGCCGCGTTAAAGGGGCTACTATCTTTACAAACTTGAACGAACCTCCGGTAGTGACCGACCAATCCTACCTCTGGTAGTCGACCTAACCATGGTCATCAATTCCTCATTGGTCCTTTATTCATTCTTGTCAGGATCCTTCACGGGATCCTCCTCAGCAACAATCCCTTCTAGGACAACATCCTCAACCGCTACATCCTCAATATCAATATCATCCGGTCCTGCGTTAGGACGCTCTATCGGATCCACAATCTGATCTCCTATTAGTAATAAAACATCATCGCGTTGTTACTCCTCAACCTCAGGGTTCGGTGTCCCGCTACCATATTCGATAACGAACTACGCTTCTATCACGATATTTATAAGGGTTCCCATTAGGGTTTTAACTGTCAGTACTACGTTAGGTAGTCCGACTATGAACTTGGCAAGAGTTCTTATTATCTTAGTGAACTTATTATTTTAACGTCATATCATCTCTGAGGTTTATAACGCTTAGCTCTGATACCATTTCTGTAACACCCCCAAATCCGGGGTCGGGGATCCGGGTTGTCACGAGTTCCATTTCCCTTAATAACACCCAATCTTAATAAACAATCAACTACACTGTACTGTGACCCCACAATAAACACACACACCACAAGTTATAGTCTCAGAGATGAATATCCAAAAATAATCACAAGTCGTTTTATTCCATAATTATATGCGAATACACCTTAAAAGGTTTATGAATAAATTTACATTTCTTTGCCATTATTACAATTCATAAATATACATAATCTGGTACATCAGAAGTTGAAAGCCTAGCCTATTGGTAGTGCCTACCTCAGCTACAGCGACATCAACGCCTATAGGAAACTGCGGAACGTTTCCTATCCGCTCGCGAATCGGGAGCTTGGTCCTGTTCATCTTGTCTATCTGATGTTGTGTGATGAAAGAAGAAAGCAAGGGTGAGCAGCAAGCCCACCAAAATAATATGTATAATGATTAACAATATATGAGCCTTCTCATAGTACTCATGAAGATCTTGGTCAAAAGAAATGAACCAAGTTTGATATCTTAATGCGATGAAGTCGCAAAATATTCAGTATATATATATACATATATACTTTTCAAAATATTGGAAGTCCTCTTCCATGCATAATACACACAGAGTTCCAGTGTATAACTGTATAAAAATATCGTTGCAAGGTGATCTCATATATCTAACCTTGTCTCAACGTTTTTCTGAAAATCTTTGTCATGCATAAGATAATCATTTACTAGATATAAGTTTAAAAGATGAAGTTACAAGATACTCCAATATACTTATATCTTTTCCAAATACTACTTGAACTACCACCATTCAAGTTATAATTAGTTTCAAAAGTTCATCACATAGATGAGACTACAAGACCAGATTTGAATAGATTAAATCTTTAAAATATCATCAAAATAAAATGAAGTTACGAGATACTTCATTTGATGCAAACATCATTTTAAAAACTCGACCCTGCCAACACTCAACAATCGCCCAATCGTAGCCTTTCTATCGAAGTGCTCTGGGTAGTGTTGCAGAAATATCCAATTGGATGATGAACTCATTACGGGAGTTTGCCGCGCCAGGAAGACCACTTACGATGATCAGTCGTAGTAGTGTAACCCCGCCATTTTCTACATGTAGAGGAGAACCTGTCGGATTTACTTGTCAACCGAACACTGAACTACTAAGGAATGGACCGCCTTAGCGGAACTTCCAGGCCATTTGGGCCAATATAATAAGGCTGGGCCGGCGCCACTCGACCACTTACGCCACTCCTAGTTCAGATAAATCCATGACTCTGAAACGTAAAGCTCGTTCCCCCTTTCCCCAAGTAGAAACTTGTTGATACGGCTCCACCAAGAAGTCGTATCTAGTTGGAAAGGAGAACTCACCGATATTTCCCAGGCGATGCCTATTAATGGATTAACTTGTTCCAAGAATTTTACTTCCCGAGTGTTGGGTAAGTAATCAATTCATTTAACAAAACAGCAACCTTGTTGCGAATATAAAACACACCACAGAGCCGGATCCCTCAGGTTTTGAGCAAGTATTTAAATCCCCTTCGAAAGGAGGATCTTAAATATAAAAATGAGTTTTGGGATCCGCTCTAACTTTTAAAAAATCATTTTGAAGACTCGCAAAACATTTTTAAGAATGTTTGGAGTGATGCTGATTTAACAAGGTAAATCAGTCCCAATATATTAGAAAATATCTGAATATTATTATTTAAATAATATTCCCATAAAGAATAATCTTTATAAAAATAATTGAAGTAGAAGTTTTAAAACTTATACTTGAAATGAATATTAAATAACCAAAGATATACATATACGAAAGTACTATCTTTATTTGAATAATCAAAAGTGAGTTTGATTATCGACACCTTATTCTTTAATAAAATAAAGAATATATCTCAGAAAATAATCGAAGTCATAGATCCTCAAATGAATATTCAAATAATATTCAATAAATAAATTAAGCTAAGTCATAAGCCCTCGAATGAATATTCGAAATAATATTCAATAATAAAATAAATGAGTCATAAGTCCTCGGATGAATATTCGAAATAATATTCAATAATAAAATAAAGGAGTCATAAGTCCTCGGATGAATATTCGAAATAATATTCAATAATAAAATAAAGTTATCGAATAAACCTTATTCGATTAATAGTTTTGAAAACTATAACCATATATATATATAAATATATATATATATAAAATCTACTCGGGATCCTCGACTCCCGGTTTTAGAAAATGTTTTCACCTTTGGGTCCCTATACTAAGGGTATATGCAAATTGCTGCTATTCTCTAGCATAGGTAATATCAACTGAACCAACAAATATATATGGCAAGAATACGAAACAGGCATGCATATATATACCATATCAGCAGGCTTCAATATATCGCAACATTTGCTAATTAACCAACATGCATCTATCACAAGATAATGCATATACATATATACATCACAACAACAGTATAACGGGTAGAAAACTTGTCTGAGCGACTGGGGGTTACGAATGGCTCGGGACGAGTCTGGTAACCTATAAGCAACAAGTAAGTTGGAATTAAACCAAAGTCACTTGTAAATCTATACTCTAACCAACTCAGACTCTAACGCTCGTTTTGCGCTTAACGATTTACTTAAGTCGCTCGAGTACCCTCGGCTCCACCATTTTTAATAAATTACCCATTACGAGTTTTAAAGCGATTCTTTCGCGAGTGCCTTACCATTTGCCTAATACACTTTACATAAATGATTCATACTCCAATTAGTCCTTTAGGTTCCTTAACCAATGTTTCAAAGTAAGGCGAGGGATAATATTTTGTTCGCGAAACGCCGTTACTTAAAACGGCCGTTTCTCCTAAACCGTACATCGGAATCAAACGAACTACATATCAAAACGAAGCTCGTAACATGAACTATCTAATAATGGCAATGGTCAAAACCTAGCAGGGAGTTCTCGGGTCCTAATGTTATAAACAAAAGCAGTCTAAAGTAAATCGGACATTACGACGGCTATGTTTACGCGATTTCCCAAATTTTATACCATTCAATTCCATCACCAAACAACCCCAATTCATTTATACCATCAAAGTCCATCCATATCACATCCTAACAGCCCCAAAACCCAATATTATCAACTTTATACTACCCTCAAACATGAACTAAAAGCTATACTTAAGTTCATTAACCAATAATCAAGATTTACAACTTCAAACTCATTACAAATCCAACCACACTCTAAGTATACAAGGATCATGCCCCTCATGAACTATAACAATCAAAACCATTCATAATACTCAAAAGTAAAGCTAGGGTTTGAAGTTTTATACCTTCTTGAAGCTTTTAATCAATGAAAGATCCTTGAAATGCCCATGGAAGCCTTGATCTATGCTTAAGCTACCTTATCCTTACAAATAAAATCAAGAATCAAAAATTTGTTCTTGAAAGTTACTATTCACCCTAAACTTTTAGGAATTGATTAACTAGGTAAATCTTGGATTCTTGGATCCAAACTTATAGCATAACTAAGTTATGAATTATGGAAGCTAAAGAAACAAACCTTATAATTTTTGAAGGTGTGTAGCTTGAGTTTTTGAAAAACTCCTCCTTGTTTTTCTTCAAAAAGCCGAGAGCATGAAGAAGAAGAAGAAAGAGAGATTTTTGTGTTTTTGCTTTGATTTGATTTTTGGTTGGTTGTTTTTGTTTTGTTTTAGGTCAATTACCCATTTACCCTTGATTTTGTGTGGTTAATATTCCACCACATTTCCATCCCTCTTATGTCATGCTTGCATCACTTTGTGATGTCATCACCCCTCCTTTGTCCTCTTTCTATTGGTTGGATGACATCATCCCCTCTAATCTCTTTGATTAACTTCCTAATTGTTTGTCTAATGACCGCTGAATAGTTATACGGTTCGCTTAACTTTCGTTCTCGTTTATCGTTTGAGGGATCATACCCGGGATCTTATTACTTGGGTTCCCTTAACCTTTCTCCATACATTATATTCCTTTTATGATCCTCTCTTATAATCCTTGAATTTAAATCCTTTTAATCATGTTACCTTATACTCAATTCTTTCCGTATCTAGTGGATTTCCGGGAAAAATCAAAGTGTTCGAAATTGGATTCTGACGATCTTTACATGCACTTATATACCATATAGAGTACTAATAAAATCTCAGAATATCCATAACAGAACCCCTACATAGTGTGGCATGAAAAGTTTTCTCATTCAGCAAAAATACTATTCATAAGGGTTTCAAAAATTTCCAAAAAAATTGGGGTTATTACAGCTGCTAGGTCGAATGATCCTCGAGTATTATTCACTAAGTGATGACCTAAACTGTGTTTATTAACTACACAATTACAACAGATTAATCTAAGATATGCATTATCAAAAACTAACTGAAACTGATACATATCTTAAACTAAACAGATGAAGTCTTATCTCTCAGACATAACGGACATCTGCTTCACATTATAAGGAACAGAACAAATCTTCTAATGCTGACTGTCTTGAAATACTGATGTCATATAAATCCTGATGACATATCAAATCCTGACGGTACATCAGATCCTGATGACATCCGAACAACCAGATCCTGAGCTTCTTCTTGATCATTGAGAATTCAATATGAACAGAAACGAATGGAACTAGGTTTCCGAATAATTCTCGTAGGTAGTAGTACACGAGATATGGGGCAAAAATTGAGGCGGCCCGTTTTATGGATATCTTTTCATAATTTTATCCCTATGGATTTATGAAATTGCATTCGCGTTTGTTTGGGGTCGTCCGTAAGTGAATAGGGGCTGAAACGAATGGAACTATGTTTCCGAATAATTCTCGTAGGCATACGTACTCAATATTGGAGAAAAAACTGTGTACTAATACATTTGAGAATTCACCGAAAACTCCATTTCCGTTAAATTTACTCAGTTTCTCGTCTGAATTTCGCGAAATATGGCTCGGTTCAATTTAAAATATCAATATGGATACAAGTGTGTGAAAATATCCATAATATATACGTACTCAATATAGGAGAAAAAACTGTGTATTAACCCCTTTGAGAATTCACCGAAAACTCTATTTCCGTTAAATTTACTCATTTTCTCGTCCGAATTTCGCGAAATATGGCTCGATTCAATTCAAATTATTAATATTGATACAAGTATGTGAAAATAATCATAATACATCCGTACTCAATATTTGAGAAAAAATATGTACTAACTTATATATCGTAATGTCGTCATATATATTTTGAGTAGGTGGGTGTATTATATCATTTTTTCGTATTCACAATAAATCCTAGATTTTATAAAATTTAATTTATTTTGATTATCGTTTTTGTTTCTTTTTAGTGATATATCTCTTGCATGCTTGAAAAAGTACAAACAATCAAATAAACTAAATTTAAGGAAATAAGTGCTCCTCATACCAGAAAACACCATAAATAAATTATATCGGTTTTTCTATGGTGTGATCATTATCAAATATTAAATACTAAATTTTGTATGTTTAACTATATTTAATTGGCTCCTACTTTTTAATAATGATGTATTTCCTGCATACACAAAATTACCTGAATCAAAATGAACTAATTTTATCATTTTTAATACTTCCTCCGTCTCAATTTATCTGTCTTGTTTGACTTTTGATAGTCAAATAAACTCAACTTTGACCGTAAATAAAAATTATTTTTTTATTATTTTGAAAAATTGAAAAATACATATTAAAGTACATTAAACATACTTTCTAATAATATAATTTTTATAAATATTTTCGATAACATATTATGTGAAATTTTTTGTCAAAGTTCGGTCAATTTGACCGCAAAAAGTTAAATAAGACAGATAATTGTGACATTTATCATAAGACTGGGTCTGCAGGGACGTTATTTAGATGAGTAATTACTCAGATCACTTATGATTCATCAGTGACATTAATGTATAATCTAGTGACATTAATGTATAATCTGGGCCCATATGCATTTTTCTTTTTCGAGTTTTGACAATTCACTTTACCAAATTTGTTGACCCTCTCACTGTCTACATTTCTAGTTGATAAAATTGGTGGCTCATATTATTTGTTTGATCTGGTATGCGTTGTCATTATAGATGAGCCACAAACTAAAGATACTTTTGACTCTGTTCATTAATTTTAGGAACAAGATATTACTGATAAAATTAAGACGCAAAAGCAAAAGTAATGATGAGATTGAATGATTGATCATATGGTACCAACACATGCGAACACTCGTTCCCAATTTAACTTTCACGTTTGATTTTTAGTGGTTAAATTAATTAAATTTTAATTATAAATAAAAATTCGTTTTTTATTATTTGAAAAATTAAAAAAATATAAATTAAATTAGATTAAAAATATATTTTTTATATAAATTTTAATAATATATTTTATAAAATTTTCAGTTAAAATTAATTAATTTGATCATAAATAAGTTCTATATTTACCGATAATTAAATACTTAGATTACGAAGAATGCTATAATTGCGCCACTCATATCTGTTCATAGAAAAGGGATTCATTAAACAAAAAAAAACATGTTCCATTTTAACTGTATGTTTAAATTTCATCCGTAGCCAGTAAAATATTACGGGAACTAGCATGTGCACGTTAATTTATTTGTGCACAATCTTTGTTAATACGTGACCTAATTAAATACTCTTGTTATGTATGAAAATTGGTTAAAATTTAATAGGTAGATGATGATATTTTGATCTTGATATCAACAAAATAATATGTAATTATAAATAAAAATTATACATATATCAGCTTTCCAAAATAATTGTTGTATTTTACATTAAATTTTTGTTTTTTATGATATTTAATTTTCATTTAATGTAAATACCACTACAACAAATATGGTCATTTACGACGGTTTTTTTGAACTGACGACGGAAAAAAATTGTCGTTTTTGGTCGAGTAGTAAGTTCGTTTTTGGTCGATTATTTTAAAAATATTTTTCGATGATCAAACTGTATGAATGTCAATAGATATATATATATATATGTGTGTGTGATATAACCAAAATTTTATATCAAAATTATTTTATGTGCTTTGCCATTTTAACCATCAAGCATCAATTTGACTAGTACAGCTAACTACTGTTTAATCATGAATTAGTGTTTCGATTATTTTAAAAAATATTTTCGACGATCCAACCGTATGAATGTCAATAGATATATATGTTAGTGATATAACCAGAATTTCATATCAAAATAATTTTATTTGGTTTGCCATTATAATAGTCAAGCATTAGTTTGACTAGTACAATTAACTAGTGCTTAATCCTGAATTGGTGTTTCGATTATTTTAAAAATATTTTTCAACGATCCAACCGTATGGATGTCAATAGATATATATGTTACTGATATAACCAAAATTTCATATCAAATTAATTTTATATGGTTTTCCATTTTCACAGTCAAGCATCAGTTTGACTAGTACACCTAACTCATGTTTAATCTTGAATTGATATTTCGATTATTTTAAAAATATTTTTCGACGATCCAACCGTATGGATGTCAATAGATATATATATTAGTGATATAACCAAAATTTTATATCAAATTAATTTTATATGGTTTTCCATTTTCACAGTCAAGTATCAGTTTGACTAGTACACCTAACTATTATTTAATCCTGAATTGATATTTCGATTATTTTAAAAATATTTTTCGACGATCTAACCGTATGGATGTCAATATATATATATATATATATATATATATATATTAGTGATATAACCAAAAATTCATATCAAAATAATTTTATTTGGTTTTCCATTTTAACAGTCAAGTATTAGTTTGACTAGTACAACTAACTACTGTTTAATCTTGAATTAGTGTTTTGATTATTTTAAAAATATTTTTAAACGATCCAACCATATGGATATCAATAGATATATATATATTAGTGATATAGCCGAAATTTCATATCAAAATAATTTTATTTGGTTTGCCATTTAAACAAGCATCAGTTTGACTAATATATCTAACTAGTGTTTAATCCTGAATTGATGTTTCAATTATTTTAAAAATATTTTTGAACGATCCAACCGTATGGATGTAAATGATATATATATATATAGTGATATACCCAAAATTTAATATCAAAATAATTTTATTTGATTTGTCATTTTAATAGTCAAACATCAGTTTGACTAGTACAACTAACTATTGTTTAGTTCTGAATTTGTGTTTCGATTATTTTAAAAATATTTTTCATCGATCCAACTGTATGGATGATTATATATATAAATATATATATATATATATATTACTGATATAATCAATGTTTCATATTAAATTATTTTATCAAAATATTAAATTTTTTACTGAAATTCTTGAAATGTCACCCAAACAAATAAATGATGACATTAATATGGTTGGATCATGAAATAATATTTTTTTAAAAAATTAAAATTATAAAAAATCATGTGCTAATTTACGACGGAATTCGTCATAAATTATTATCTGCAAAAAATTCGAGAAAAGTCAAATTTACCGCCAAAATTTTGGGGGAAAAGCTAAATTTCCCTATTTGGTAACTTACGACGAATTTTAATTTCCGTCGTAAATTGGATGTTCCAATATTTTCCCGCCAAAAATTTGAGGAAAAGGTTAAATTTCCCTCTTTGATAATTTACGACGAATTTTAATTTACGTCGTAAACTTAACGATCTGATTTTTATTTTGTTGTAAATTTAGATAAATAAATTTTTATTCAATTTCAAGTTAAAATTTTAATAAAAATAATTAACTTAAGACGAAATATTTAAATCGTCGCAAATTCAAAAAAAATTCATTTTTGTTTAATTGTGTCGTGCATAATTTTATTAATAAAATACTAAATTTACGACGGTTTTGTGTTTCGTCATAAATAATTACGACGTTTTACTTTTTTCCGTCGTAAGTTGGGCGCGCATTTTTTTCCATCGTAAGTTAACCGTCGTAATTGGCCAATTTTTTTGTAGTGCACTACAAATGATAATTATATACTTCTTTTAATATTATAATTTACGTGTAAAAAAATCAAAACAATTGAAATGGTCACTTATTCACACGCAGTGATGAGAATAAATGAAACTTACCGGAATTATAATCAGTCATGATCAATAGCTAAAGTAGAACTGATTATTCCTACTTGTATATATCAAGAGTGAGCATGGTTATAAAAAACGGCTGATTTATTAAAAATCATCTATAAATTAGTAGATAATATTTGATTAATAAATTACTGATAAATCACAAACTGATAGCTTAATTAATTAATTTTGATATCCGAAACCATGATCTAGAGATGTAAAAGCGTACGTGAAATGGTCGATAAAACAGGTAATCATCATACATAAAACGGGAAAGCACAAGTGATGTTGATGTATACTATATCTACAAGTGATGAGATGATAGAGTGAAAGCTTGGGGCCTGGGGTACTCGATCTCGTTTATAATTTCAGCAATTTAGGTGACTTTGCATTAATGCCGATACGACCCCAGCTCCCCCGTATTAATGGTTGGTCCCTAAATTGTCCTGCAGCCCTGGTCCATTTCGATCTTCTTCTTTCTCTCTTTGTTCAGTTACGTTACAAATCGGAATATGGGTGAGCAAGAGTCAAAATCAATATCTTGCAAGTCGGTATATGTTCCAATGGTGAACGAGATATTTGGAAAAGCTAGACATATTTGGTGAAATACAATTATACAAGTCTCTTTGTGGGGGTGTGGGGAAAGATAAACGGTGAAAGGACAAAATATAAAGACAAATCTGATCCCAGATTTACGAAAGATATGGGAGTGGCTTTGGCAGACACACTTTTGACATTACATTACCACTGTGAGCTTCCACTCCTTGTAGTTTGTACTAGGTATAGAGTGTCAACATTTTCTATCATCGCCAAACTACATTCCCCACACTAATAAAACTGGCTCCCTTGCTAAAATTTTCACATTTTAAGCAATTCTAGTAATTTGGATATATACAGGTGGAGCTTGTTGGAAATTGCGCGCCCTAATAAGTATTTAAGCAATGCTAGATGATTCAAAATTTGTATAAAAAATTATAAAATAATGTATTATGTGTCATATTTTAAGGGTGTATATAAATGCATGTCACCACAACAAAATAGGCCAATTACGACGCACAACTTACAACGGAAAAAAATGTGCGTCTAACTTACGACGGAAAAAAGTAAAACGTCATAAATATTTACGACGAAATCCAAAACCGTCGTAAGTTTAATATTTTATTAATAAAATTATGCAAAATACGAAAACCGCATGCGGAGTTTCATATTATTTTGAAAAAAAATATCATTTATAAAATATTTGAAAAAAGTTTTTGTAACAATATTTAAGATTTCTAATATATTTCTAAGTAATTATTCTAATAAATTCCGGCGAGATGAAACTCGCAACCTAGAATAAAATAAATCTTTAGATTATTCCATCACACTAGGCTCAGTTGCAACTGAAATTATAAGTTTGCTTGGAATTTCAACATGCAACAGTAATTAATTAATTAAAAGATAGATTATCTTGGGGAATATAATGTTAATTAAACAAGTCCGAGTGGTTCTACTAAAAAATTAAAAAAAAGGGGGGGATGTAAAAGATATTTTATCAATAAAGGGTCTGCATGCCGTGATGAATAACCAGAACATGATGTTTTTTCGAGAATTAAATAAATTATTACTCCTATATGATTACACATATAAAATAATGAAGCATTATTCCTAAAGGTAGAGAGATTAGCGTCACGCAACGAGGATTAATTAAAGCAACGAATAACTAAACCCTGTCCCGTGCTCAAGTCATTCTCCCAGCCCTACCCTCCCTTATCAAAAGAAGTACAAAAATAAATAATTAATAAATATTTACTCCGTCTAATTAGATTATAAATATTTGAGCGTGACATAAAAATCAAGAACAGTAGGAAAAAAATAAAGGAAAACAGAGGATAAATTACTAGAATCCAGTGTTGTAAAAATCGGGAATCGGAGAATATCGATCGAGCTATCGATTTAGCATTAATCGGAAGGATTAATCGAAGTAAAATCGAATGTATTATAATATTAAATTATATTTAATATATTATTATGATTATATTAGTTATTTATTAACAAATATATTTTTATTATATCATAATTTCTATACTTATTCATATATAAATTAATATAGTATTTTATTTTAATAAATAATTATATATATGCCAATAGATAAATTCGTAAGAATTAATTGAATTTGAAAAATCGAATCAATCAAATGCTTTGTAGGGAATTAATCAAGAATTAATCGATTAAATCAAATATTTATCGGGAATTTTTCGAACACTTATCGGATCTACTGAAATATTACCACTATTTGGCAAAAGAAAAACAGTAGTACTAAAATTCCTAGGCTAGCAGTAGCAAACTAGCAGGGAGGAATAACATGTTAAAAAGTTAAAATGTTGCAATGCTAAATTCTACAAAGCGGACGCAAAAGTGTTACTACAGTACTATAATTTACCCATGCGAGAATAATTAAACAAGTCAATTAAATTGCCTGTCATTAGCTAAAGTTGACGGAAAAATATGATTAATTAACTAGAAATTGTTATGCCACATTTTGAAATTATTAATATTTTTTAATAATCTCATAATTTACTAATTATAAATTCCGTTTAATAGTTAATTACTTAACGTCCAACTTATCCTCTCTCGGAAACGAGGAAAAAATAAATCTCAATAAATCAATAACAAAAAATATCTCTCAACGATATCCTTCAAATCACGAAGATATCACAATACTTAGATTAAATCAGATAAAATCGATAATTACCACATTAAATAAACTTATTCTTAAAATTTGAGATAAACCCAAATTTCACAGAACTGCATAAAATTGATACAATATAAATTGGTACGCAGACATTTTGGCAAAAAAATCCGATAAAATGAGACAAGACATCTCCTAAGTTCAGCCCTCCATAAATATGACATATATAATTATTATTTTTAATCATAATTAAAACTAATCTACTTCCATAATTTATGGTAATATAAAAAAGGCTAAAATCTCTCAAAGCCCTTCGCAAATGAAGAAAGACTTTAGGTGACGCTGAAATTTGTCATTTGGAAATATTTTCGGGATCTTTTTCGGACACCTAAAATTGCTCTAATAAATAAGGTAGCTAGGCTGGTCTCTTTCATATCGCCTCACTCTTTTCAGTTTTCACTACTCGTCCTTTTCAATCCCCAAACGCCCAACAATCTGTCCACATTTATTTCCGTTTCATATCCATAAAAACACACACACAAAACACACACTTTGTACAATCTCAGAATTTATCAAGCTTTCAGCATGGCAGATCAGTTATCAAGCTCAGTTGCATTCGGCCTCAAGCTATCAAAACGCATATACTACGGACGACAAGTCTCGGCGCCTAAGGCTTCCGTGATGGAGAGATCATCATCCGAGACGTGGCTGCCGAGATGTCCGATGGTTTACGCAGAGATATCGGAGCCAAGTATAGTTGACAATCCTGACATTCCGAGTTACCAGCCTTATGTGTACGGTCTGTGTGAACCGCCGGCTTTGATACCGTTACACATGCATGGAGTTGAGATGGAAGTAGATTGTTATTTGGACACTGCGTTTGTTAGTGTTAGCGGCACTTGGCGTGTTCATTGTGTTCTTGCTAATAAAACTTGTGATTGTCGCATTGCTGTTCCTATGGGCGAACAGGTACTTAATTTAGATCCCTCTCCCTATCTTTTTTGGTTGCATTAGCGTTTTAATACATCTGTGTGAGCGCATTTTAGTGAGCGGGATTTACCGAATATGTTTACTTTGATTTTTTTCGAAAAAACGAGGTTTAACTCTTTAAAGGCTATTAATCTTTCTTTGACAGTCTTTTGTTGCTCTTATATGGATACGGACTCATAGATTATCTTGTTTAGGAATGGATCGTAATTTTTATAAAAAAGTGAATCAGAAATCAGACTTTGTTCTTGGTGCTCTTTTATACATTTTTTTGCCTGCATCCTTGGTTCATCTTACATGTTTTCGGGGAGTCAAAGTATCTAAATTTCAGTCAAAAGATTTGAGTGTGAATTTCGGACTAATATGAGTGTGAATTTTCGGACTAAACGAAAGGCTCTCCCAAAACAGACATAGCCATCAATGATGGTTCTTCACCTAACAAAAAAGAAAGTGTTTATGTTGAATTTAAGTTTAGTGTAGTACATTCCCAGGATGTTAACTTTAAAATGAGTAGGTAGTTTTTGTTGACTTGTCAATTTGTGTTCAAACAAGCAGCAAAGCTTATGAACGATAATTATGGATTTGTGGGCCTTATTTAATACGATAAGTAACTTATAGGAGTAATTATTTATGTCATTAGTAAAAATGACTTGTAAGTAGTTTATTAGTTAATTTTGAAAATTATCTGTTATTATGCATGATCTGTTAATAATTGCCAATGTTGAAGTTTCTGATTCCTAGTTCTCAGAAGAAATATGACTTAACAGGGTTCAGTTCTAGGTGCTGAAGTAAGTACTACTAGAAGTTCATTCTATACCCAATTGATTACTACTGGAGACACATTTGATACAGAAAACCTGGATAATGCAAAGGATGGTTGCTTGCTGAAACGTCATATTTATACATTTAAAGTTTCCCAGGTTATCTTTGATCAAGTTTAAAACACCCTTCTTTTTTGTCGTTTTCGTTTTTTCATGACTTCCCTTAAGAATGCAATTTATGTATTGGTCTAATTTCTATAAGGTCGAAGGCGGTTCCAATCTCCATGTAAAAGTGAGATGGTCTCAGAAAATGGTGTATCAAGATGGTCAATTCTGCCTCTGTCTTCCGTTTAGTTTTCCGACATATGTTATACCTGTAGCTCCTAATGTTATTAAAAGAGAAAAAATTCAGCTGAATCTGAAGGCTGGTACTGGGACACAGGTCCTATGCAAAACCACTAGTCACCCTTTTAAGGTAAGTGAATGCGTTGTTATATTAGTATTGATTAAGTTGTTAAATGCAAACTTATGAACTTTTTAGTAAATAATCTTCTGTCTTTCTATGCAGGAAATAAGACGCGGGGCAGGGGAGTTGGCCCTCTCATATGAGGCTGAAGTTGGATCATTTTCCAGTAGTGACTTATTTTTTTCTTATTCAGTAAGACTTTAAGCCTTTTTTGTTTGCATAGTTCACTTCTTATTAGAATATGCTATGTCCGAAATTGGGCGTTCCAGTCTTCATGATCATTAATAGAAAACATATTGCATGAAGTAACATTTCTTATGCATATATTAAATCTATTCGACTTGCTATCATTAATACTTCATCATCAGGTTTGTTCGAGTGATATATCTGCTTCTCTCCTATTACACGCTCCATCGCTTCATGATCATGACCAGCGAGAGATGTTCTGTTTTACCCTGATCCCGGGAAGTGACCTTCGTAGAAAGGTCAGCTAGAATATATGCATTTTCTTCTTTATGCCTAGGTCATTATGACATAATCTTCAGGAGTATGAAACATTTTTATTTTACATCTGAATATATAACAAGATTACGCTTGGTATTCTCTGTTTGGCACTTCAATAATGTAAATATTACTAAGCAGCATGCAACTTTAATTATTCAAGTAAGGTATACACCCTTATTTATGCAAAAGAAAATTCATTTATTTTGTTTTTCTCATTTTATCTGTGTACTCTTATGCCAATTTACTGATTGTTGTAGGTTTTCAGAAAGGTAATAATCTTTGTTGTGGATGCAAGTGGAAGCATGCAAGGAGGCGCCATAGAATCGGCAAAAACTGCACTACTAGAAGCCATTTCGAACCTCGCTCGGACAGATTCTTTTAATATAATTGCCTTCAATGAGAGTAGCACGTTATTCTCCCCATTCATGGAACTAGCAACAAATGAAACAATTGAAAAAGCTACAGAATGGATCAATACAAATTTAATTGCAAAAGGCGGCACAAACATCATGTTACCTCTAAATCAGGTATGAAGGTTTGATTATTAATCTACTTAATGATGGCTTCTAACACAACAATTGACCTTCAACTGGTGGATGTCATCAAACATCATAACATCATTTTTGCTATAGCTTTGTTGTTTGGTACACTTCATCCTAGTGATGCTAGAAAATCACTAGTTTTGCTGTTTGGATACATTTTATGTTAGCATGCCAACACAATAAAGCGATGCTAGAAAATCAGGATATCTCTGGTTGTATTTGTGTTTCTGTGTTGTAAATTTTGAATGCATGCAAGACTACAGCCTTAACACTAAGAACTGCAATTTCATCTAACTTTAGACCCCTATTTCCTTCTCTTTGTAGTCATGCTGATATTATGTTGTTGGCTCACAAAATATTCTTTAACAATTTATAATCCTAATAGGATGATATCTTGTTTTACCAACTAGTATTCTCAGATATATGCTTGCTGAGCTATTTTATGTGTTTGGAAAATCTATACTTGTATTATAATCTGGACAACTGCAGCTTATGTGAGGTGTATATTAATATGCTTACTGCAGGCAATAGAGATGGTTGCAAAAACCGGTGATTCAGTTCCATTAATTTTTCTTATTACGGACGGCGCTGTTGAAAATGAACGTGACATTTGCAGTGACATGAAAAAATGCCTTCTAGATGGAGGTCCCAATTATCCGCGTATATGCACATTTGGGATAGGTTAGCCTTCAGTTAAATTGGTTAATTCCCAAGTTCACTCAGCAACTTTGTATATATTGTGTCACTAGATTTTCATCAAAAATTAAAAGAAATCCTAAAAATACTCATCGAACAATTGAACTTAATTTTGTGTGCTGACCATGTTAGCTGTATATGTATTTGCTTTAAAATTATTCTATGCAAGTACACCTTTTCAGGTTCATACTGTAACCATTTTCAGGTTCATACTGTAACCATTTCTTCCTGCAAATGCTTGCGCAAATTGGGAGGGGATGTTATGATGCTGCATATGATATTGGTCAGTTGATTTTATTTCACATTAGAATTATTCTACATCAATATCTCATTTAAGTTTTGTCTTCGCAGACTGTATCATATAATGCTAACTTATACTGCACCAAAATTTCTATCTGTTTGGGGATAGTTGTGACAGTCAGTTCCTTCATTTTAAGTGTTATTAATTGAAAATGAAACTCAAATATGGTCCTCTCTAAGCAATCATTATTATATCAAGTTATTAGTCTTCTTGAATGATGATATCAAAATTGAAATTATATATTTCGATGATTATTTCTTCAGATTCCATCACTCTCCGAATGCAAACGCTATTTGACAGTGCTTCGTCCCTTGTTCTTACAAATATCAAAATTGATGCTTTAGAATGCATTGATAAATTAGAGGTACATTGTTGAACTTGATACTTTTCTTACTAAAAGCACTATTGGTCTCATCATGATCATTTTATAGGTAAGTAGACTGAGGTTTATGGAAGTTGCTCATTGAAGTTTTCGAATAGATATATATGATGGTTACAATTAGTATCTCTGATGATAAGGTCAATGTTGATCTATTAATGATGCTAGTGACAAGTTGTAGTTCTGTGACCATAAACTGATTATGCAAAAAACACTTTCAAAAATTGCTCACGTTCCTGTTGTGTTTGGTAATGGTGTCGAATCGAGTGCCTCCTTAGATGGGTTTCTGTGGAAAGGGAGTAAGTGTATTTTTTTGTGCTCGCCACTGGGGTTTCATAAACAGAATGGCTTTGGGGTTTCATAGACGGAAGCTTTCCTGCATGAGGAGTTTATTTTTCTCTGTAATTACAAAAGACTTGTTCTCTAGCTCTATTTTTGTTTATTTTTATTCACGTTGTTTGACAAATGGCAAGATTAATAAGTCATCATTAATAATTCCATATAGTGCTCTTGTTGGTTTTGATTATTGTTATTATCCACTTAAACCCTCTTTTTGTACATTCTCATGCATAGATGTACCCATGTCGTATACCAGACCTTTCTACTGGCTGTCCAGTGATCGTATCAGGCAGATATTCTGGGAACTTCCCTGATTCTGTTAAAGCTAGTGGTATCTTATCAGATTTGAGTAAGTTCGTGATAGATGTGAAAGCACAAAAGGCGAAGGACATTCCTCTGGAAAGGGTATTTTCTCAAGTTCTGAACCTAATTCTTCAAATTATATATCTGTTGATTTAGAACATATTTTCATCCCTGTCTTATTTAAAAAGTCTTTTTCTGATCAATGATTATAAGAAACATTTGCTACATTGCATTTATAGTATAAAAGTGGGTCTATATTTTGTTTTGAATTTTTAGATGAAAAAGGTTGCATTACTTTATGAAGGTACAACACACATTTTGCATCTAACCCTTATTCTTTGAGGCAGGTACTTGCAAGAAGGCATATTGATACATTTACATGTCATGCCTGGTTGTCAGGAAGCAAACAACTAGAAGAGAAGGTCAGTCTTTATTCTGTATGTGATCAAGCCTTGGAATAATAGGATGGGTGCATATAGTCGCGGATGTAGTTTTTCTGTAGAACAGAAGTTTTTTTCTTCATTAAATTGTTAAAGATTTTGCCTGTCCAAAATCGTGTTATAGGATCAACTCGATAACTTGAGTTATTCCTGTGCTTTTAGGTTGCGAAAATGAGTATACAGGCAGGGATTCCATCAGAATATACCAGCATGATTTTAGTCCAGACTGATAAAGGGAAGCAATCGTCTGACCCAGTCCTAGTACGAGAGGTAGGCTTGTTGCTAGTTAAATTCTTATTACATGTAAGCTAGCTACTTAAACTTGATCAACTGCTTCCTTGAACACACTTGTATCTATTAGGCTACTCTGCTAGCTATGCAACTTTTTAAAAAATAATAGATCTAAGAATGCACACTATGTCATTTTGTCATATCTATCTCTGAAATTGCTGATTGCTGATAATATTCTGCCACAGATGATGGGGATGAACGGCAGGAAAGTGATTTTCCTCAGGAACACGGGTACTGGTTTTGGCAACATAACAGCCACATCTGAGAATCTTCCTCTTGGCAGTGGAGAACCAAAATTACACGTATCTAAAGATTTCATGATGAAGGCGGCCTCAAATTTATGTGGGGAATTAATGGATCGCTGCTGTTGCATGTGCTGCATTCAGTTTTGTTCACAAGTAAATGATAAATGCGCTGTGGCTTTTACACAACTTTGCACTGCCCTTGCATGTTTTCAGTGCCTCAGCTGCTGTTGTGAGATATGCGATTCATGTGACCAATGCTGCGGTTAATGTATATACTATGATAACTATAATAGGCCATATATGTTTCGACGTTGGATGTGTTACTGTGTATATTCTGATCTCCAAGGATAATGGTTAAACTTGAACTTAATTACTGAAAAATTAATCTTGAGAAGTTGATGAATAAAATATTTCAATTAAATATACGAACATCATAGTAATTTAAGCCCCGGAATTTTCAAAATCCTGATCTCCTGCTGGAGTTGTGATTGGAATGTGAATATAACATTACTTGAGAAGAGAATTAAGATGCATATCTCATTATGATATCTATGCTATGAATCACGAACTTAAGTCAAACCAGGGGTGCAATTCTATGGATGCTATAGATCCACGAGACTTGTTACATTTCTATATAGTACTAAGCAGACATGGAGCTTTCTAGATAGGGAAAGTTTCATCTCCTTTGGCCAAATATAGGTTGAATAGGAGTTTCACCTGCACATGCCTCTTTTATCTTTCTCCGTGAAAAGTTGTATCTTGGTTGTTGTGATTCTACTACCCTCCATTTTTACTGGCATGTTGTTACATGCATCTCGAGGATTATATAATAGAAGCTCACAGATGCTTTAGTCCAAGTTGGTGATGTATTGATGCTAGACTGATCGTACATTATACTTTGTTATAGTAGATAGCAAAGGAACATAATCTCCTTAATTCATTGTTCATTTACTAAATATCTGGGACTGGTCGTAAACTCGTGATCACATCACTTGTACCTTTATCGTTTTTTATCAATAGATCAATCGTAAGGGCTGTTTGGATCACGAGATCTGAAATCAATTAACGAAGATAGAAATGACATTTGCATCGATGATGCTGAGTTCAAATCTCATGATCCAAACGGTCTCATAATTTTCTTAAGCATATGGAAGACGAATCATACATAATATAGTTAGGTAGTTGGCCAAAGAGCAAGAGCAGTAGTTTGCTTAGTTGAAATAGACTGTAATGTGTGAGTAATATTTTTTTTGAAGATACAATCTTCAAATCTCAATAGATGGACACTGTCTTCCATATAGATGGTATATGATGAGAAATACATATTTTAGAGTCTTCCTTAGTGTTAAATTTCATGTTTAGAAAACCCTTTCTATTATCTTAAACAGGGAAGACTGCCTACATCGAGCCCTCCCTAAACGGGATAACTGATTATGTATCTTTCCTCGCTGCGATAACTTAACAGTTTTCATAACACTGATTATATATGACTCGAGATTTTAGAATGGAAACATAATTTAGAAGAACAAAGCAGAAGAAATAGTACACGTGTTGGTCCGATCATGTAGGATTGACTGTTTTCTCGCGACAGATGCCTTGCATCCCCACAAGGACCACAGCCTTCAGTACCTTAATTTTATACAAGTTAGTACTGTTAAGAAAGTAAGTAAGTGGTGATTAAGTCCTCTAACTACCGTGTCTCATAGATTAACCATATGTATATGGAATTACTCCCGAGTCATCAGCAACAAATTTTATATGGTATGCATAATTTGTGCTTTGCACCCACTTATCAGTGTGGACCTAACAGTAACATCATCATCCGCGTATGTTTGCATTATATAATACTGAATAGTCTTTGCTCACATCTATCTAATTACGAGTATTTTACAGGCCAGTATGCTTGATTAGCCAGTAATATTTGAGTACATGTATGTGGAGTTGTAGTAGAGTTTACAGAGAATTGATCTGTCAAAAAAGGCTGTTTTAGAAAGTTGGACCAATAAGAAGATGTGGTATACCTCGCAAAAAACCATGTGTATTATAATTTATTACTCCCAAAGCTTAACTTTCATTGGCTTCTAGGATCTACTTAAATAATCTGAATACCTAATGCACATTATCAACTCATAGCCCTTCCATTTCCATCATAAACAGCTGCAGAACACTTCTGATCAAGTTATAGTTTTCTGATCTTTACTTCCTCGTCAATTTAACTATACTTTTTGCATCGTTTCAACAATGAAGGTAAGAGGCCATGATGTATTATATGTTTTCTTAGGCTCTTTTGCAATAAGATCAGTCTACTAGAAGCTAACTTTGTGTTGGTTATTGCAGTTCTTCAGTTGGATGCAAAATAAGCTTCACAGGGGCAAAGAGACCACAAAATCAAATTCGGCTTCAACAAGTAGTAAGTTTACATGGAATCTATGTGATCTTTTAAAAATCTTTTTAGCACTAAACATGTCAAAGTTTGCATGACTTGACAAGAATCTGAGGCCTAATGCTAAACACTTCACACTGAAAAGTTCGTCAAGTTTGAAACCTTCATGTGGGCTAGTTAACTATTAATGTGTACCTCAGATAAGAGAACTTCTAAAATTTTCTATGCACACTGAGTTAGTAAATTTTGCACTTGATATGGCAAATACGTGAAGATAATGAATCAGACACTGGTGCATGATGAGAAATTACGATATGGAGCTCTAAATTTGCTTTAATGAAGTAAAACAAAAGCTACAGATATAAGTGTCTTTTTTCTTGTCATTCTATTGTTTAATGCGATTGTGATTTTCATTCCACAGATAAATTGAATCAAGAAACAAAATACGAAGAACTCAGTGACTGGCCTCATGGATTATTGACAATTGGAACTTTTGGTAAAAAGGATCTCCCAGACAATAGAGAGAGACAGAGTCTTGAAGATGAAAGTCGATCTCTTTCTCAAGAATTAGCTGCAGAATTTACCCCCGAGGAAGTTAAAAAGCTACAGACAGAGCTGGCTAATCTGTTAACAAGGAAACCAGCTTCTAAAGTTGATGGGGAAATTGCTAATCTTCCATTGGACAGATTCCTTAATTGCCCGTCAAGCTTGGAGGTTGATCGTAGACTATCTAGTACATTATGCAGTGACTTGATTAATAAAGAGGAAGAAGATGAAGAAGACATTGACAGAACAATTCAAGTGATTCTTGGTCGATGTAGAGATGCTTGCATGGAAAGTAATAAGAAATCAATTGGAAAAAAATCAGTTTCCTTTCTCTTGAAAAAAATGTTTGTCTGTAGAAGTGGATTCGCGCCAACTCCCAGTTTCAGGGACATGCTTCCAGAATCAAGAATGGAGAAGGTACTTTCTATAAACTTGTTTTTTCCAAGTATATACTGAATCATCATATTCATATTTTGTAATCATATTCTTAGAAGAAAGTTGCACTAAATTAAATTCTGTCATGTATTCTTTGCTTTCTGATGGTGATGATATGGTCAAGTGCAGCTTTTGAGGACCATGCTTTCCAGGAATGTACATGCTCAGAATTCATCTCGAGCATCATCAATGAAAAGATACATAGAAGATGTACAAATGCCAAGCATGAGAAAACAAGATGAAAGAGAAGACAAATCAAATGATCAAAAGAGTAAATGGGTCAAAACAGATTCAGAATGTAAGTTAATTAGTATTTATCATCTGTTCAATTTATTAACAGACTAACTGACATGACGCTTTCTATAACCTCGAACATTAACATGATCTGTGTCTTTTGGTTTTGCAGATATTGTTCTGGAGATTTAGATACTGCCTCTTTCTCTTTCATCACATTTGGAATCACATAAAAGTACCTTTTTACCAATGACAGGTTAATGTATGATCAGTAGCTTTAGATTTTTTTTCTAAACCTTAGAGTTTAGGTTGCAAGAGAAAAGCAACACCCTCGAGCAGCAAGATCCAAACAAGAGAATGGATGCAGTGTGAAGACTTTAAGGTTGATTAAGATGCTAAACGTTGGAAAATCTCGAGCCAGAGTACATGTAACTCGAACTAAAACTCTGTAGTTAAACCGTATCAGGTGTCTCCTTTTGTGAATGATTTGTTAATTCCCTGCTAGTTCTTTTTTTCATGGTTGTACCAGTTATATCTGCTTCAAACCATGTTATTTAGTAAGGGATTTTTGTACTAAAAAGAGTAGACATCATATACATTTTCCAGTTCTTGTTATGATTTCCCTTTTATACTGAAATAACGCGTCCTCTGTACATATTTTTTTCCTTTCCAACAAGTTCACGTTATTCATTGTTACATTCTTATGTTTGAAGTTTGAGCATCAATTATTCAAATATTAGAGTCGCAAACTATTATTGTCTGTCTCAATTATCAAGCATGAAACACTCTGTAGCTGTTGAAGTCTGGTACTAATGTTTAGGAACGAAATATCTTAATTACCATCCTGCAATGTAATTTATGTTGTCGTTTATATGAACAAACACGGAAAGCAACAGAGAAGCTCCAGATTTGAGATGCAACATGAGAGAGAGGATGGAATTTCTGGATGTGAACTGATGTAAAATTATGACAAATATCGCGCGGGTGACTAATATTGGGAAATTGAACTAGAACTTACTGTCATTTTGATCCTGTCACTCTTCTCTGACATTCAACATTCATACTTTTGTTTAATCTAATTCAGGATGCGTTTATTGTGAAGATCCTGCAATAAACACTTAAAGGAACAAACACTATAAGTTATGTTGTTAATATGGACAAACACTGAAAGCAAAAGAGAGGCTTCAGGTTTGAGGTGCACCGTGAGAAAAAGGATGGAGTTTCTGGAAGTGGACAGACGTAAATTTGCCAGATTCGGTGACTGATGCTGGGAAATTAAACTGGAACTTACTGTCATTTTGATTCTGTAAGCCTTCTATGACATTCAACAAGCATAATTTTGTTGAATCTTCACATAATATGTGTAATGTGGAGACGAATTGTTTTGGGCTTCCGCATGCACATGCAAGTGCTGCATATCATTTTTGTTGGAATGTGTTGGGTTGGTATGACTGATGGGTTTGGAGCCGTAGACCAAATTACTGAGATCCTCTTGACTAGTATTTTTTTTGTTAATTGATTACACATGCACATTTCAGGAATCGATACCAGTCGAACGCTGACTAGCAATTACTAATTAGTGATGGTTGTTCTAGTTGTTTATGGTGCTAATGTAAGCTACTATTCTACCTCGCAAGTGGGTTGAGAATGCAGGCTTTTTTTTGTGTATCAACTATTTGGGGGGTCTTCATGCTGGTCTTGTTCAACCAAATTCATTACCGACTTAAAAACACGTTATATAAAACAAATGTGAGTGCTTATTTCACAAGAGAAGTTGCTTCTCTGGGTTAACCATCTATAGTTTAATACTAACATTTTGGTGTTATTAAGAGTAAATTACAGTCTTCTTGTAGCTCAATTTTACCATTTTCGTAGTTTTAAAGCTGGAGTTTGAAATTTATACATTGTTCATAAAAAGATTGCTAAAACCACATTTTTTTACCTTTAGCCACCTTTTCGAAGAGTAAAATAATATTCAATCAACATATTACAAAATTCAAAAATCGGCCATCAAAAATACTAAGTATATAAAATTGAGTTTGCAAGTTATAATTTACACTGTTATTAGTAAAATCGATATTCCCCACTTGTAATTTGTGGATGAGTTGTCGAGTTGATTCGTGTTTAAAGTAAATAAAAATATATTATATTTATATATAAGTTCATGCATGACTAAACTTGTCCTAAAAACTCAAAACTTTGTTTTCCATAATGTGAAGCCCAAGCTAAGGTGGCCCAACTTGGTCCGCGCCGAGTGACATTATTATCAGGCCATGTAGAGTGAAACCAGGCCCATGAGGGCACAAGTGGCGATACTATACAAGCTTCGAAAGTACGAGTGCTAAACTAAACGAGAAACATGTTGTCTTGGAAAATAATTAAAAAAAAGAAATAATAGCAGCGGCGGTACGATAAGATGGTGAAAAGGTCAGTGGACAGTAGGAGGATATATAGTGGTTTATATAACGTGGTGTAAATAAATGTAATATAACGGGGAACACGCCGGCAACACCTATCATTTTAGAGCATATGCACAGCTCACGTTAAAATATCAATTCAGGAGCATATTTGATTTTTTCCTGCCATGTGATAATGCAGCGCAGTGTTTATTGCTCCTTTGATTTTCAACGGCCCATCAATTCAGGAAGCAGGCCATCAGTATTTGATGGAGTCTCCAACGGGCATCAATACGTGGGGCCCCCGTTTCAAAGCATGCTGTCATTGCTTTTTTAGTTGTTTTCACTGTATAACAGCCATATTATTTTTAGTAACGGTCAAATTAACGGTCAATTTTTTTTTGCTTATAAAAACTGATCCCAAAATTTTATTTGTAACTCAAACTTTTACACACTCATATTTCCTTGCAAAAATTTTACACATTCATATTATTACATATTTAAATATATAATGGGTACTAATTGGCTTCCTTCCGAAGAATTACAATTATGTGTTTCGTGGGCTCGACAATCTGTTGATCCGATCACCGGTCGATATTCAAACAAGAATAATTTATGGGGGCGAATTCATGAGGATTATGCAAAAAATTGGTGTGGGACTCCGGAGAATCCTCATGTCGAACCTCGTTCAAAAATTGCTCTAGACTCGCATTGGCTACCATTGAAGAGAGCACTAAAAAAATGTCAATGTGCAAAAAATCAAGCTAGTAGATATACTGCAAGCGGAACCAATTTGGTAGATGAGGTAAAAATATATATATATTTCAATACGTTTTTATATTTGTGATAACTTGGTTTCTATTTTTTTTTTTTAATTTTCTCAGATAACTCAGGCTCAAGGATTATATTTCAAGGAAATGAATAAGACATTTGACAAATGTTGAATACCTCGGGTAAATTCCATCTGCAAGATAATAAGCATTGTTGTATCGTTTTCCATTGACGTGAAACACCACCGTTGGGCTATTTCCTGCGATGACTTTATCAAATACAGGAGACTGGCCTAGAACATTAATATCGTTCTGAGCTCCAGGCACACCAAAAAAAGCATGCCAAGCGACCGCCTCTAGAATAATTGTAGGTCGTCCTTTTCGACCACTATAAGCTCCTCCCCATCCGCTTGGACAATTCTTCCATTCCCAGTGCATACAATCGATACTTCCAATCATACCTGAAAATCCCCTTTGTTCTCCCCTTGTTAAAAGCCTTCGTAAATCTGCTGGTGTCGGAGCACGAAGGTACTCTTCACCAAAGAGACCTTCTACTTGTTGACAAAATGTTTTCATACACTCAAGTGTTGTTGATTCTCCCATTCGACATATTTCGGCACACTGATCAGCCGCTGCACCGTAAGCTAGCATTCGTAGTGCAGCAGTCATTTTTTGTTGTGGTAACAACCCCAATAATCCAATTGCATCTGTTTTTTGATGCCAATAGGAATCTTGAGTACAAAGAGCGATCATGATGCGATTGAAAACATGAGGACGCATTCGATACCTCCGACGAAAATCATCTTCATTGAATATTGGACGATCAACGAAATAATCTGCCATGAGATTTTTTCCTCTTGATAGCCTTTCTCTGGGATGATTAGAAGATTTTCCAGGTCTTGAACCTCGTCCTTGTGGTTCATCTGAGCTATCGATGAACTCCTTCATCATTGCCGCTTCGGTCACCATGGTATTCATAATTTCAGACTCTTCTTGACTGTGTTTTTGTCTCTGACTCAATAATCTTTTTAATGAATTCATTATTGAAAAGATTGTATTGATTTTGAGATGACTATAATATGAAGAGCATCTATTATTTATAGAAAATTTTCTATCTATAAATCTGGATCATGACACGTGTTATAATGTGAATGAACGAAAATCTTATCAAAAATTTAAATTTATCCACTATCTTATCAAAAATCTAAAATTATCCAGCAATGTATTATTGGATACGATTTGTGGGACCATTAAATAATAGAGATGAAATTAAATTTATGATATATAATATAATTATTTATTTGATGAATAGTAATTGATAGATTGATGGATTGATGGAGTTACGTGGGTGTATAAAAATTAAGAAAAAAAATGATTCTAGCATGAATAGTAATCAACTCCATTGATTGAATTGATGAATTGATGGAGTTGAGGGGTGTATATGCTCTTACCGACTACCTTTCTATGTCTTTATTTTGATTTTCTTTCCCTACACCCATATCTCTATGTATCCCAAACATGATTACTATATTCGAAAATCAAAATTAAACGGTTAAATTATTGATTTGTTATTTTTAAATAATTTTTGAAAAATTTAATGGTTTATCAATAATTTATCGGTGATCTACATAAATGGTCAAATGCATTTTTCCAATTTATTGAAGATTGTAGAAAATCGGACAATTTTTACATAATCCGAATTTATACACGAGAAATTACGATATTTACGGTAGAGTAATGCTACATACACAAAAGAAAATTACAAAAAATTGTCACAAAATGATATGACATGGGTGATGTGACACAATGAAAAAATTCAATTGGTCCTATTAATGTAATAGCAAAGAGGTCCATTTATATTTAGTCACCTACCATGTGACATGTGTCATTTGTACAATTTGAGTAACTCATTTTGTATCTCTAACATTTTCTTTTACGACCAGACCTCAGAGTTTTAACATTCCAAGATACATATATACACTGCATATCCTACAAACTTATACACGAGAAATTCCAAAATTTTGATTTCTCAAATATTAAAAGTCATAAACATAAGTCTTTATAAACCGAGTATTTTACGCACCATCTTCATCCTAAATATTTATTCACACAAAAGAAGTGAGATGGGAACATGTTATGGATTTGCCGACTGATCAATGGAGCTATACGAATTAACAAGTCCCATAATCCTACCGAATGAGATCTTAGAACCTAATTAGATTGACTAATGCTGCGTCGAAATATACACTTGATCGTCCTCGTAATTCAATAACATGTGCACTAAAAAATTCCTCACCAATCTTCCACCTTAAACAGGTGAATGCTAAACAAGGCACGTCTCCTTGTACCTTCGAGGCTTCCGTATTTTTATATACAACAAATGCTCCGTCTGGATGTGTGTCTACTGTGAGAAAAGGTGTAGATGGAAAAATTTTATGAAAATTAAATTAGATAATTATTTGATAATTTTTACAGCCTTTTCAAAAGTATGAAAACATTTTTTGGCTAACATCAGCTTTTAGATAAAAAAATTTCTCCAAACAGCAGTTTTTAAAATTTACTAAACACGACAGTTTTTCAGTAAAAATGTATTGTAACTATCTGCTGCAGTAATAACAAACGGGGTCAAAGTTTATTAAAAATAAATTATTGAACAACTGATGCATAAGTAAAATATCATATTAAAAAAAATAAATTATTGAACAACTGCTGCATAAGTAAAATATCATATTAAAAAAAAATATCCGGGTATATTAGAAATACCTCAAACTATGACATACTAAGAGCAAGTCCAACAGCTCCCCTGAACTTGCTCTCAACTTCAAATATAAGAAATATGACAAAAAAATGCACTCCAACAGTGTTTTAGTGATTTCTTATATCACTGAGACAACTCTCACATCCCTTATCTTTAACTAACCACAAGTCATCCCTTATTTCATTTTTATCAATAAAAAAATGATTTTTGTTTCTTCTTCTTAGTTCTTTTCACTCTCTTCCTTTCATATCTCATTCAAATTTATTATTATTATAATAATAAGGAATGAAGATAAGGATCATTATTGGAGTTTAAATTCAAAATCATGTCTTAAATCACTAAGAATTAATATTTTATAATATTTATAAGAAACTCATTAAGAGACAGTTGGACTTGCTGTAAAAGTACGTCCCCCATTCTTATTAATCTAATCAAACGCGGCTAATCATTTACTTCATTAGCAACGGCTATATAAAACATGATGAAACAATTCAAGTCACAAGAGATTACTTTCTGTTATTCTAGATTTTGAATATCAAACATTAACATTAATATTGCAGATTTTTGTGAGGTCAATTATTTTAGAAAAAGTACCTGCTTATAAATGAATTATAATATGTCCAACGTGATTTAAAAAAAATCAAATTGATAAAATGAATATTTACAACGTTTATTTCAATTAACTAATGTCTTTAACCTAGCACATAAACAAAGAATTATGTGTTTTTATACCGTACGTCTTATAGGAAAAAGGATTATTATTTTTTAATTAGATTATGAAGATAATGAGGAGTAAATTACAAGTATCACTCATTTTTCCAGAGTTGTTTTTCGTACTTGTCACCTAATTTCTATAATAAATAGTTTCATAATTTTTTTATACAAATTTGAATCTTATTTTTTATTAAAAAAATAAATTAGTTAAGTACATTTTATAAAATCACGTACCCAATATAAAACAGGTAAAAAAATTGGATGGGACATATGGACACGCAAATAAAATAGCCTCTTTGTTTATGAACACAAAATATATTACTATGCAGGTATTATCACAATATCGTAATAGTTCGTTTATTTCTGATATAATCTTCTTCGATATTAAACACATGTAAATTGTAATCGAACGAACGATTCTGGCAAACTTTGACTTTGAACAAGATTAAAAGAAATTTAAAGCAGCTCCCGCGGAAAAAACATGTGTTAAAAATTAGGGGGAAAGAAGCACCAGAGTTACGTAAGAGTAAGGTAATGAAGACTAAATACAGTATTAGTGTTAGTTGAAAAATAAAATTGACAAACTCAACAGGGAATTTGTCATATGCCTTACTTATCTACTCTTCAAGTCTGACTGTCCCTCTGTAGTATAATGTTATTAATTGTCAAGGCAAAAAACATGTTCTAAAATGCATTATAGGAATAATAGCAGCAGCTAGCGACTAGTTGTGTTAATAAATTGGTCAATAAAGAAAAGGAGAAGTTGATTTAGACCCCACCCAAACACAACACACACATGTTTAATTCCCGTCCCTTTTCTATCTACTGCTGTAGTATTTTTATTATGCACAACTTTAACATCCTATCTTTATTTAAACCAACTTTTATTCCTCCTGTTTCTCAAGTTCTGTTATCTTACTTACATTTCACTTGTACAGATTCGAGAGATTTTACAAACATGCCGAGAATTTCACCGGAAAAGTCTACTTTTGCTCAGACGTGTGATCTTTTGAGCCATTATATTAAAGAAAAGGGTACGATTCGGGATCTCCATCTCGGAATCAATGGAGAAGCTACTGACACGAGTTTTTCAGGCGAGGCTGGTCAAGCATCAACACAAGTTCAAGTTCAGGAAATGAATCTGTTTCCTCAACATGCTTGCATGCATGATGATGCTATTAGTTTCACCACCTCCAGGTTTGTATTCTTTCTTTCGTTTTTAAAATATTGCCATCTCATACTTGATCATCTCTTGATGCTCAAGACTTGGTAAGTCTTGACTTCTCAGTAATTAAGTTGATCGTGTGCGTTATTAAAGAAACATTTTGGTTTTGATTGGTTCAGTGAACGAGCTGAATACGAGCCTAGAAATGCTCAGATGACTATTTTTTACGCGGGACAAGTTCTGGTATTCGACGATATTTCTGCTGTGAAAGCTCAACAAGTGATGCAATTGGCAAACAAGTCTGTCACCCAAGTTGACACTTCCACAGGCTTTGTTATACCCTCCAACAACACAACCAAATTTGTCGAAAATCAGAGGAACTCAATGTCCTCCGGTTCTGTTCAATCGCAGAACGATATAAAGCAGCAATGGCAACCAATAGTTTCAGAGATGCCGATTGCAAGAAAAGCATCACTGCATAGGTTCTTATCAAAAAGGAAAGACAGGTAAGGTATTGAGAGCAGACTGTGACTGTGACATTACATAACTAATTGCATATCTTTGGTTCACTATAACATGTGTATTAATTGTTTGTTTGTTTGTATGTTTCAGGGCCATCGCAAGAGGGCCATATCATTTACACAACCCATCTGCAGAATTTCAAAAGGAACAGTTTGATCTCAACTTGTAATCAATGCTAGATTGTATTTGACTGTTACTTTGCTATATGCTAGGCTGACCTGACCTGCCAAAATAATGTAACTAGCCAAGAGATTTGATATGTTGTTATATTAAAGCCCTCTCATATTTAATGTAACTTGGGGCACTGGTCAGTCACTCCAATTTGCTGATTTAGGTTGTCTCAACTCAAGGGAGTCGTGGCAGACTCACGGATCATATCAATATAGTTAAATATTATCTTTTGCTTGGATTTATTTGATTTTATCGGAATATTTATTTTTTTATTAATTTTATTAAAATAATTAGTCTTCGATCTTCTCCGTTGCTGAAAATCTTCACATAAAATGATGAAGTTTGAATCTCGTGCCAATATTTTATTGACAAAAGTAAATAGCCTTAGATCTGCTGTAAATCTTCACATAGAATGATGAGGTTTAGATCCTCTTGCGAATCGTGGAAATTGTAGATACTGCAAGACATTGAAAATGCTATAGTGACCACCACTTTAGACTATTTATGTTCTTGCAGCTCTGTAACTTTCAACATTCGGTTGTTCAATTGTTGTCCCACATTATTCTCATAGCTATGAACAAAACTTTCAACAAACTTATCTTTTGAATGCCTTTGTTCTTAAGTTTCTCTATATATAGATTTTAGTCAATCTAAAATCAACACTTTACACCCCATATTTTCAATCTTTAAATAAATTAAATCTTCTTCCCCACAGGCCGGAAGAAATGGGAGTTATTTATAAATTAAATATTAATTTAATTTATTTTTGATAAAAAAATATTTAATTGACGAATTCACGAGTCTATTTAGGTCGATTTATTTAAATTCGGATTGATGATTAGCTCGCGAATAAACATAACTAGATCATTAATTACACAAGTCGATTTCGTTAAAATCAAACAATTGGCTCGATTCTTTTAAAAATATACGAACTCGAACTCATGTATCCACTATCAAATACATGGTTCAAGAAATTTTAGCTTGACAAATCTTCTGGAACATTATAAAAGAAGGGAAGAAAATATTTGTGGGAAAAAAAATGTACAATATAAGCAATGCTACGTTTTCCAAAAAAATTCGAATTTTTTTTACCAAATAACGTGACAAACATATTGCATATTTTAATTTATTAGCGCATATTAGCGTACACAAGATCTATAAGGGAAATTTTTGAGAAAAAATTTGGAAAACATAACATCTTTGTGTATTATTTCGTGGCGCCACATAAACAAAGCACGCAAGGAAAAAAATCAGGTAAAAACCAAACACGGCCTTAATTATGGGGAAAAAAAGCTAGAAATGCAGGTTGATATGAGCTAAATAAGCATCGATGACGGGCCTTTAATTGTTCCTTATTTTCCCTCTTTTAAAACCCTAGAAATTCATCAGCCTGTTTAAATTCAATTACACGGCATAATTAAAAAGAAAAAAAAGGATGCAACAACAACAAGAAGAGAGATTGAAGCAACAACAACAAGCAGCAGCTCTAATGCATCATCATCAACAACAACAAGCTGCAGCAGCAGCAGCAGCAGCAGCTATGCTTCAACAACAATCACTTTATCATCATCCTAGCCTTTTATTACCTCCTCAGGTCATTTATCTCCTTTTTACCCCTCGATTTTTCACATTTTACTATTTTTTTACCATGCCCTAGGTTAATTTAATCGAAATTCGGTATGCTTGTTAGGTGAAACAGTAGCCTAATCGATCAGCAAAAGTTTGTATCGATGTCGTTCTCGAGAAAAATTGGGGATTTGTATACAATTGTCCAACATTTCGTAATTTATGTAGAATAAAGTGTCAGTATCATTGATGATTAAATTATTGGGCAATTTGGTGGATATGTTTGTATTTTAAGCGTACGTGTTTTTATTCTTATTTCGAGTTTTAGTTAGCGGTGGAGGCTGATGCACTAGTTGTTTAAGCTCTAAAATTTTATTTCTCTTGTACTACTTTCTTTCTGTTCGTGGATTTTACCATAGGGTTATGTATTGCAAAATGTATTTTCCTTTTTTTTTTTCACATTTTTCTTCGTTGTTTACCTCATTTTTTTATTACTTCTTCGTTTTGCAGATGGAGCCGTTTCCTAGTGGAAATCTGCCTCCTAAGTTTGACCCAAGTACTTGTCGCAGTGTGTGAGTGTGCTTCAGCTCATTTATACTGATATTTTCTTGTTGCATTTTCAATATCTTCTTCAAACGTAATCTTTATTATCTGTGCAGTCAGTGTGCTTGGACACTTGTTGATTCAAATGCTTTCTTGTCTTTTCACGTTGTTTTGGGTCTAATATGCTTGTCTGTCTTGATAGTTATGTTTTGTTTTAAGTTACACCATCTTGTGGTAATTAAAAAAGAATTATGTATGGCATAGCTAAAAAACATTGTCTTTATTTTCGTTCTGTTTATAACTGTTGAATTGTATTTAAAATAAAGAATCATTTTTGACAAATTTCAGATACATTGGGAACATTCATACACAAGTCACTGAACCTCTTCTTCAAGAGGTGTTCTCAAGTACCGGTCTTGTTGAAAGCTGCAAATTAATTAGGAAGGAGAAGGTATAGCCATATTTTAGGCGTAGGTTATTCTTGTGCAATAAAAAGGTTTAGTGGTTGGAGGTGATGAGTGTTATCATGCTTGAAACTTAATTTCTTTTTTATTTATGTCGATCATATTATCTGAATCCTTTTATACTCTTCTTATCCTAACTTTGTAGTCATCCTATGGATTTGTCCACTACTTCGATCGTAGATGTGCAGGGATTGCTATATTATCACTTAATGGAAGACATCTGTAAGTTTATTATGGTATATCTAATGATCTTCTACAGTCTGCGTCTTAATTATGTCCTCTTATAATATTCTTTGAATGACAGGTTTGGACAGCCTATTAAAGTGAATTGGGCTTATGCAAGTGGTCAGAGAGAGGACACTTCAAGTAGGTCTTTATGTTTTTATTTGCTACATTGGATAAATACATATTTCCTTTTGTGTATGATAAGTATATTGGTAATACAATCTGGTTGTGTAGGTCATTACAACATATTTGTAGGTGATCTCAGCTCTGAAGTTACTGATGCTACATTGTTTGCATGTTTCTCTGTTTATAGCAGTTGCTCGTAAGTTTCTTCCTTTATTGTATGTTGATTTCCAACAGAATTTATGATCTTATATGACTTGTATTTCTAATCTCAGTGATGCAAGGGTTATGTGGGATCAGAAGACTGGTCGATCGAGAGGATTTGGATTTGTATCTTTCAAAAATCAACATGTATTCTGCTCTTATCAGAAAATTTAAATTTGCATTTTTTTCCACTGAAATTGTTCTTCTAAAGAACTGTTATTCTTCTTTTTCAGGATGCTCAAAGTGCAATTAATGATCTTACTGGTATGCGTAATGAGTTAATTGTAATCGCTTTCTGTGACCATGTCTTGCTTGATAATTAACATGACTTTTAAATTTTAATGTTGATCTTCTATATAATGTTTCACCCGTCTTCTAATATCTTTAAAGCAAGTCTTCTGCTACTATTTAGCTCGCTATAGACCAAATGTGACAACAATGTCATTTTATCATGTTATTCAAGAGTTCAGACTGTCCTATTATATATGATGACAAGAATATCATTGTTATTCTTAGGAAAATGGCTTGGCAGTAAACAAATACGTTGTAACTGGGCGACAAAAGGTGCTGGTATTACTGATGAGAATCCAAGTTCAGATGCCAAAAGCGTTGTAGAATTAACGAATGGATCTACAGGTAAGTTTGCCAAAAGATGCTTATAAGGCTAATATAACCCATTCCTGCAGAGAATAAGTAAAGACAAAACGTAGTACTCGAATATTTCTCGTGTACTCAGTCAAATCATATTCTACTTTCCCATAACAATGAGGCCACAACTCTTAAAATTGATTTCCCAAGACTCAGCCACCAAGTAAAAACTTGACTAAAGTCTAAAACGACACTTCTCCAGTTCTCCTAATGATTTTTGCTTCTAAATAATTGTCAACTACCATACTTGGATAAATGAAACTTTTATTTATTTCTATTGTTTTTGGATACTATGTTAATTACAATCAATCTATCTCTGTAGTCTGTACAGATATATAAAGTAATGCTTCTGGTAACCACAACTCTAAAGTCTTGCTTAAGAATCAACATAAGAAGCTTCATGTATTGAACTATTTGCAAGCATTTATCAGTAAGACATTATTTGATTATTTGAAAAGATTCCTAGTTTTTGAATTTTGCATGTTGCATATATCTAGTTACCTCATTGATTCCTTAAATTTAAGTTGCTTCATAATATCTTAATTCTTAACACTATTAAGAAGATTTATTGCTTAGATACTATTTGATAGATAAAGTAATAGATTTAAATTAGAAAATTCCAAATTATGTAAAACGATTATTATGAATAATTAAAATCACCTGTAACTTGATGTTCAAATATGGCCCTAAAGGCATGTTTGTAGCATTAATAATACAGTAAGCAATAATCTGAATTCCGTCCTCTGCATCCATGATGTCAGTAGAGTACCAGAGGACATAATTTTCTTTTGCAATGATACTTCTTGTTGGCCTATCATGTGCAGAAGATGGTATGGAGTTGGCAAATAATGAGGCGCCTGAGAACAGTCCACAGTACACGACTGTCTATGTTGGCAACCTTCCTCCAGAGGTAAAGAAAATCATAGCCTGTTTTCCTTTATATATGTAATTCTTTCTTGGATCCCCTCTTTTTTATTCCCTAGATGTTCGTAGTTTAAAGACTTTAAAGTATAGTTGGTGGTGTACTCTATTTTTGGAAGTGAAGCTAGGTTGATCCCTGTACTATGTAGAAACCGCAACTAAATTATCAGCTTCTAAACTTTTAAAAAGTTCAAAAGTTTGATTAAGCACATTAAAAGAAGTTTGGAGAAAAAAAGTTTGAGGTGTGCATAGGACTTCTTCACATAACTGTGCCCTGATATCAACATGTTGTTTTCGCTTTGTTATCTCTTATTGGATTATTGTACTTAATAAGAAGTCTAGTACAGATGCTAACCTTGCTCGAATATGCAGAGAAAACTATGCTTGTACTTGCTCAAAATATTCCATGTGCTTATAAAATGCTTCTGAAAGCTTCTATTTAAGTTGTTGTGCATAAATGAGATATCTGGTCCATTACTCATGTAATTAACTGTATTTTCAGGCAACACAGATAGACTTGCATTGCTTCTTTCATGCTCTCGGAGCTGGAGTAATTGAGGAAGTTCGTGTGCAGCGTGATAAAGGTTTTGGATTTGTTAGATACAGTAATCATTCTGAGGCAGCATTGGCTATCCAGCTGGGAAATACCCATTCAAATCTTTATGGAAGACAGATCAAGGTTAGCTGTTGTTTTTGCAAGCCAACTGTTTTTCCTAATTATTTTTTATTTTTTAAAATGAGACTAGTACAATGATGATACTTTTGAGTAATGGACATCAGTATCTAAATAAAGTTTAATGGTTGTGTAGTTCAGTGATTAGTTTCTCTATTTAATAGCCCAAGCATAATATTATTGGTCCTCGCATGTTTACAGTACTAGTACTTTACAGGTAGACGGTATTTCTGTTAAATTGAAATGCCATTTTATCCCCTGTTCAGTCGGTAAAAGTTTTACTACCATTTGTCCAAGACCAGAGTTACTGCACAATTTTAAAAATCTTCAAAATGTGTGTTTTAAATAATCTGCTTTATACTTTTCCCCTAATTTTTTGTTTGCAACTGCAAAATGAAGAAAATGTTTCTTGCATGAATGTTCAGAGGAATGATTGTGGTCTACTTGTTAGATCATCTAAATGAATGGCAAGGAAACTATTAAATAATAATATTTCTTTAAATTTTCTTTTATATCCTCCACTCCAACTTAATTTCACAAATGCAAATAAAATAAAAGGGGATTAAAAATATTTCATTAAATTTTCTTTTATATCCTCCACTTAAACTTAATTTCACTGGTGCAAATAAAATAAAAGGGATTTAAATATTGTCTCCCTGAGTACATTCTTAGGTAGCAATGCAGGAATTTACTGTTATCGAATTTGTCCTTTTGGTCCTACCATTTACTTGTAGTCCTGTATCTTTAGCTATTATTTTCTCATTTATTTGGAGATTGGAAGACTTTAAAATTGTGGGAAAACAGAATTTTAATTTTCATAACGGGTCTGTGTTTCCATTTTTGTCTTATTTGCTTGTTTGTATTGTAATACATAGATGATAGCTGCGTAATGGTCTAGAACTTCTTTAATGGCTCTTTGACATGAAGTTTCTATTCCGTTGCCCTTAACCTATATTAAGTACTTCCCTTTTCAGTCTAGGCACTGAAGTTGTTCTAACTCTAATCTCCGGTCTCCTGATTTTTTTTATAATGTTCTTGCTGCAGTGCTCATGGGGTAGCAAGCCTACTCCACCTGGGATAACCTCAAATCCGCTTCCTCCACCTGCACCTATGCAAGGCCTCTATGAGCGACAATTAGCTCTGAGCAAGATGGGTGGTGTTCATGCCTTGATGCACCCTCAAGCGCAGCTTCAAATCAAACAGGGATCTTTGGGAATGGGTACTGCTGGAGCAAGCCAGGCCATATATGATGGAGGCTTTCAGAATGTTGCTGCTGCTCAGCAGCTCATGTACTACCAGTGAAATTTTTAGGACTTCAGTTTCCTTTTCTTTCTGCTTTTGCTGGATTTGTTGATTTAGTACTAGGATCAGTTTTTTCTTGTTTGATGTTTCACTCCTTACACGTGAGGTTATCCATCAGCCAAATGTTTTCTTTGTGTACTGTTATATTTAGATTCTTGTATGTTATGGAGGAAGCAGTGATCGTTATGGAAGTATATCAATCAATTTCTGTATGTTATGCTGCCATTATCTATTTCTGTTAAGGTATTAACTCTTGCAAACATAATGATGTGAGAGGTGTGTTATGATATTTCCGTCAACTCTTGCACATTTGCTGGCAGATGGTATTAACTGTTGCGAACATAGAAGTCTTTCCCTGTTTAACCTTATTTTCTGTTCACTTTCTCAAATTAACCTACTTTGTTCAATTCTTCCCAAAACGACCTATTTTTTTCAATTATTCTCAAACTAACCTACTTTTATATCTTCTAACTTTTAGTTATAACTATAAATTATACATTATTATTAAATTATATATATACTGAATTAAACAACTTAATAAACTAAAACACATAGACATAACATTTTTATTTAAACCGAAAACATTACAACTTAAAATTAAATTAAGAATATTACATTAAAGATCTTTGTGAGGACAACGTGCACTGCGTCTCGTGTGACCTTTCCATACCCCTCCAAATTATTTGCTATTGGAAATGTCCAATATGATTGATGCGGTATTGGGGAAAATTCATATTGCCACATCTCAAATAATTTTGGTAGAGTATGATATGGTTCAATGTATTGCTTCCAATCTAGGTTACATATCATACAAGCAGCAACTATACGAGAACAAGGAAAGTGATACATGTGCCATTTTCCACAAGAACAGTATCCTTTAGAGAGATCTATATGATGCTTGTTGCCACCTTTCCAAAATCCCTTATCTATTTTATATCTTGCAGTAGTCACCTCAAATAACAACTTCAAATGTGGACCTAAGGTCTTTGATTTCATGATTTATATCTTCAGCACTCGAACTAAGGTCTTTGATTTTTTTCATTGCTCTTCCAAATTTCCTCACTTGAGATGTATTTCCAACCAACCAACATAACAACTTCAAATGTGGACCTGGATGAGCTGAAGAAAAATTACTACGAATATGTAAAAGACAAAAACGATGAATACCCATACCACCTGTGAAACCATTTCTTTCCTTTCTCATTGCTTCAAAGATTTCGACATGACGATCTGAAATGTTGCAAACACCCATTCTTTCCCGGCATACATATCTTCGAAGATGATACAAGAACCAAGACCAGTTGGAGGTTGTTTCTTTATCGACTAAACCGAATGCGAGTGGATATTGTTGGTTATTAGAATCGAACCCCATTACAATTAATAAAACCCCATTATACCTTCCTTTTAAAAATGTACCATCAATACTGATAACTGGTCGAGCATGTTGCCACCCCTCTATTATCGGTTTGAATGTCCACCACACACGTTTACAAACAGATGTATCGACTGTTGTAGCATCAGCTTCAGCTTCAATTGAAGCAATAGTTCCTGGATTATAGTACATCAATGCACTTAAAAATTTTGGAAGTTTGGAGTACGAAGTCGTCCAATCACCATAAATATCTGAGATTGCTTTTTGTTTTCCTAGCCACGCCTTTTTATAACTCACATGATACTTGTAGATAGTTGTCATTTGAGTCATAATATTATGTACTTTTATTGATGGACTCTCCAAGACCTAATCACACGTAATAAATTATCAAAAATATACTCCTACATATTAAACATACCAAGTGAAATAAACAAAATTAGAACCTTACTTGTTGTTTTATAGTGCTTGCAATCAAACTCGAACTAAGCTTGTGATGATCTCGTTCAATTGTCCTTAAAAGACAAGTATACTTAGCAGGTAGTTTGGTGATTTCAAAGAAGCCATATTTCTTTCTTAGAGTAACACGAATTCTCCGTAGACAGTCATCCACTACACATTTTCCTTCATACAATGTTGGAGTACTTTTTACGACACGGTAATTTATAGACTCCCTTATGTGATCAGACTTAATTGAATCGATGGCAGATTGCTTATCTTCAAAACACTGACCTTCAAAAATAGTACTATCAAGAGTATTAACACTAGAGGCACTAGAAAAATCACCTGAATTATTAGTAAAAGCCTATGTTGTAAACCATGGGGCGGTAGGTACATGTGTTCCGACTGCTGCGCTTTGATTGTCTCCTTCTTCACCATCAGAACTTGTTGAATCTGAATTGAGATTATCTCCATCTTCACCATTAGTTTCATCACTTTTGGACTCGTGTGGAGAGATTAAATGATCAGTTTCACTTAAATTGAATACTGCATTTGCTCTTTCCATCATATCTAGAAAACTCTCATTATCCATCTGCAAATTAATTTGCTTTGTTTTTCTATAATTTATTTGTTGTAGATTGGTTTGTATATATAGGCATTTTAGAGATATGATAAGAGTAATTTTGTTTTGTGTTTTGATTGGTTGTCAAGATTACATTGATATCAACCAACTTTTAGATATTTTATTAAATTTTAAAGATAAAACATTATCTCAATATCTTCATTTCTATTGGTTGTCCAGATTTCATATTTGATCATATCTGATATCAATAATGTAGTGTGGTTGTCCAAACAAGTTTTCTCAAACAAGAAATATGCGAAACAAAATATAAAAAAAAATAAAATATGCATTATATTTAACCAAGTATTAATGAATTACTGTATTTTAATTTTATTTATTATTAAAAATGTTATATTAAAAAATTAATTCAGCATATATATAATTTAATAATAATGTATAAATTATAATTATAACTAAAAGTTAGAAAATATAAAAAGTAGGTTAGTTTGGGAAGAGTTGAAAAAAATAGGTCATTTTGGAAAAAATTGAACAAAATAGGTTAGTTTGGGAAAGTAAACAGGGAAAGGCTTCGCGAACATAATGACGCAAAGGTGTGTCGTCTGTGAGTCGTATTCATAATAAAAATAAGGGTTAAATATCAAAGTGGTCACTCAACTTAAGGTCATATATCAGTTTAATCATCAAACTTAACGGGGTATCATTTGGATCACTAAAGTAATAATAAATATCAAACAGATGTCTCAAAATATGTGTTCGAGAATTAAAATTTATTTTATGGAGTTCTAAACATTTTTTTCGAATCTTATTACAACCAAATGAAAAGTTACGAATTCATAGTATTTTAGATGATTTTTTGATATTTTTAAAAATTTGTCTACTAATTATTTTTATTTAAATAAAGCAAATGACTACAAAATTAAAAATAAATAGTAGATAAATTTTAAAAAATCTTATTATATTATAGAAAATACTAGAATTCATACATTGTCATTTGGTTGTAATAGGATTGAAGAAAAATATATAGAACTCTATAAAATAAATTTTAATTCTCGAGCACATATTTTGAGTTATCAGTATGATATTTATTATGACTTTAGTGACTCAAATGATACCCCGTTAATTTTGATAATTAAACTGATATATGGCGGTCATTCGAGTGACCACCTTGATATTCAACCCATAAAAATAATGTCAGCAGCGAATTTGTTTGTGTGCTGTATTGATATTAATATTTCTGGATTCATACAAGTGCAAACTTATGTCAATCCTTGATGCCACAAACATATTCTCTAGGCCTTAAAAAAGAAGTCTAGAATAATATATTTTATTGTGATTTGGAAAGCCTCATTGAATGTTTTTTCTACCAATGCACCCCAAGTCTTTGATGATGACTTGGCTACAATAAAAATGAGAGACCAGACCACTGGTTTTCTCTTGGATTAATTAGCATATAATGCACTGAATAGCTCACGCAACACAAAATGATTAGGTAATGATCATTCTCATGAAGCCATACTGTTACATCTACAAAATTTCCCACAAATTACTCGAAACTAAAGAGATAAATTCTTGCAAAAAACTTCAAGTTAATCCGTTTCCAACCTTGCAATATACTGATCATAATATACACCAGCTCGCTCCAAGTCACCAAGCTCAGTATAACAATCAGCTATTGCTCCATATGCTTCCGTATTTCCAGAATCTTCATTTTCTCTATCAGAAATTGAGAGAACCATAGAGTGGTATATAATGGCTTCACGGTATTTTCCTTGCCTTTGAAGTGAAGCTCCTAAGATACGAAATAAGAGAATCAGAGCTCCACTCAAACTTAAACTTGTGTACATCTCCAAATACGAAAATAACACGAATCAAAGCAACATTAAGAGATAGGAACAGGAAGTATAGACTAATATCTTTTACAAAATTTTGGCTCGAATTAACAAGTTGGGATCAAATTTTGACAGCGTAATACGTACACTTGATTTTGTTTTAAATCATTATTTTGGAATGATGAAAACGACCATGAGATTGCATCATATTTACTAATTTTCCCTTGCTTTAAACAAATTCAGATGGAACATTAATTTACTAAAAAGAATAAACATACCATGTATTATACCAATATCATTAACTACATGATACATAAACGATGATGGAATTTGAAAATTTGAAGCAGAGTTGGACTAACCTAAGCCTCTAGCAGCCTTTTTTTCCTCTATTGGATCCTTGAGATTCTGAGCAAGCTCAAGGGCAGTTTTAAATTCAACATATGCCTTCTCCGGATCTTGGTTTCTCAGAAAATTCTTTCCATTTTTCAGGTGGAATATTAACTCATGCTTCCTCGGATCAACTATGACTTCATTTTCCTGTATTTTAGCACCAACAGGAGCATAACTCAAAGCAGGTGCATAAGATTCAATTTTAGCTTGCCTTCTTAAAGCTGCATTAATTTGGCGAAGCTGTTCATTAACACGTTTCAGTTCTCCCTTCCTTTGTCTTGCAAGTAATCCTACAACATGCAAACCGCTGAGCTGACAATTGCTATTGTTATAGAGTAGTGAACACACTCTTATAAAAGAGAGAACTCGAGGGGGAAAATTTTAATGCATAATATATAGCCTGATGGATCCTTTCATAAGTAATCAGAGAACAAATGAATTAGCAAGAATGAAACACGAGTATATTTTCATCCAAGACTTCAAACAACCAACTTGGAAATGACAATCACGTGGAAAGCAGCAAAAAATTATAATAAATGGATCAGGTTACAACTCTCATATTTTTTTTTGACAGTCATGACTAGCACTCTGAACAAACATTGCTGATTGCTTCTTAGGCCAGCTATAAAACAGTTTACGAAGCCTGTATTACACAAAATTCGCAAAAAAGAAGTGTTATCGCTTTCCAGGAAACTACTGAATTTGTATTCTACATTCAGGTGCAATGTCTTTAGTCAACAAGCATCTACAGGATAAAAATAATCAGTGGTACCTTACCTCCAACAGTGGCTCCAACAAGCGCTACAAACAGCAGTAAAGGCATCTCAAACACAGATCTCTCACTTTCGCATGTTTCAGCCAGGGCTTGAAGAGGAGTATATAACATCAGGGCATTAGTAATAGTAAGTGCCAATACGGAGGACCTTATCTGCCAAATCAAACAAAGCAGCGATGTGAATATAGGACCATTATAGTTTTCCCTAATTAAACTAAATCGTAATGTGAACAGAGTTAAATAATTGGAAGCATTTGCTACCGTGAAAACAAATAAGATAATTCATTGTCACTAAATTAATAACGTGAATCGATTCTAAGGCATTTTCTACATAAACTTACTTGTCCAAACAACAAGATCACAATGAATAACATGAATTAACTAGTATATTATGTCATGGGGATGACTCACCATATTACCTGATGTATCGAAACATTTTGGCATAAAATCAACCAAGCACATTGGTTGGAGTTTATTATAATCTTGTAGCAGATCCAAATGTTTCCGAACTCTCGTCTCGGAAGTAATTATCGATGGCAGCAACACCTTATTGAGTTTTAACAAAACAGAATTCACCTCACCTGATAATTAATAAGTTAGTTGTTAGACATCTAAGAGGCACGCAATCACATCTAAACAAAGTTGCAATAATTATCTAACACAAAGTGAAAATAGTACTATTATCTATCTTAATAATAACTTGCAAAAATTTAAGGGAGTACATTTGCTGACCAGAAAGATGAGTTTTCCGGCGAATATGGCCGGAATTAGGAGGGAGGACGGAGAAGCAGCGGAGCACCACCGCCATTACTTGGATTAGCTAGCTTTAGCTGACACTCTTTGCTATGTGTTCAGTGGAGCTTCTCTATCCTCAGCAAGATTATGATGATAAATTTTTAGGCCGTGTTTGGCTTTCTTGTTACTCATATCTCTATCCAGGTTTTTTCTTTACATTTCTAAATTTTTTTATTTATCAATATTTTTTTTTATTTATGTGTAATATTCATGTAACAAATTATCATATAAGTTTTCATGTATATACTATATATATTATTATTACTTATATATTTTTCATTAGTAATAATGATAGAGGTATCGAATTGATCTAAAAAATGTTTATTAAAAATATCAAGTAATTTTTTTTTGTTAAATAAAAAATTCACTGCTAAATTACCAAAAAACAGGGAAAGCCTTGTAATGGTTATAATTCAATGAATTCTCTGCATTCACCATTTTTTTAAAACCTTTCTCTGCATTCACATTAACATAACTAGCAGGCTAGCACTCATTAGTTACATTATATCAAGAAAATCAAGCATAAGTACCTAGAAAGCCATAAGCAGATTTCTTAAACTTTTGTTTAGTTCTTCACAATTTTCAATTTGAAGATTTTGAAAAGGGAATGAAGTTTTTTCACACAAACTGCCCTTCCTTTGCCCTTCAAAACACAGGGGGATCTGCCTTCTCTTGAAATGAATTGCATTGTTGTACTAGAAAAAATTCTGCAATTCTATTTTAATATAAATAGCATAATGTCATCAATATATGCTTTGCATGACCGTAATCATTTGAGCCACTCACTTCAACATTCATGAAGGAACTTGCACTGCTCTCCGTAGTAACACCTTCCTCGAGCAAAGTGTCTGCAGAGCTGTCTTCTTTCATTCATTTGTTTCTGGTATGGATTTTCTGTTGAAGTAGCACTTGTTCTTTCTAGCAGAAATGGCACTTGACCTTGGTTATGGATCATGTTGTGTTGATAACCATGAGAGTTCTGATTTATGTTGGCCAAGACTTGTCGATTCCAAAACCTTTCTGGAGCCACATTTGCATTTGGAAAGAATGAAGTTGCTCTTCCGTAAGAGGCTTCTGATGGTCCTGGGAACTGGCATTTCTTCTGCACTAATGGCTGCATCCCAGTAATTGCTACATTATTATTAGGCAGGACCTGATACATTGGATGCAGATTATGCTGTTTTTTCAGTTGATTCTCTGTCATTGAGTTAGTTGCCAGAGGCACTGGGGTATGTGATGTCTTTGTCTCTTTTCTTTTCTGGTTCTGATTTTCCGACTTCAATAACCTAAGATAGACAAGTTTTATATATCAGAAATTGTAAGAGTATTGAAGAAGTAGCAAATCTCTACAAGTTGAACCAACACGCAAGCAACTTATGTAAGACAGTCACGGGCACCTACCTATTTGTTTTTAGCATCTTCTTCGCTTCCTTTTCTTGCATTCGAGTGTCCCTATTCAAGCGAGCAATAGACCCTCTATTGTGTTTTTCCAACAATATCTTTTGCCTCTCCCCTTCATCTTGCCATTTCTGGGATTAGCTTTATAAATTAGTTAACATACTTGATGTACGAATCTGTACCCAGTAAAATAATCGAACTTTGAATGATAATAAATAAACCTGTCTCATTGTTTTCAACTTGTAGAGATTTCTGCCCTTGATGAGAAGAGGATGAAGTGGAGGGTGTGGTCTCACACCTTTGCTCCATAAGACTTCAACCTAGTCAGAGTTGTTAACAAATGGAGAAATTTATACACAGTACGAGCCTTTAGATATAGAACAAATTAATAATGAGAATGCTGAGGGTGGATTCCGTCAAACTCTTATCACCTCTATCAAGTACTATACTGACATATAATTGTTTTTGAAAACTAGAAGAAAATTGATAATAGGAAAAGAAAAACAAATTGGCAAGGAGTTGTAAAAAAAATTACGTTCAGCAAGAAAAACATAGAACTGGAAAATACAACATTCACAAGTCCAAGAACTTTCATAGCAAAACTAAGCGTGATAAGACAAGCTTACTGTAAATGTGTGTTGTTGCTTAGCAGCACCATAGCTTTCTTTAACAATGCGTCCTGCTACAATCCTTGTCCCACAAGGAGGACCGACAGAGCTCCTCGATGCAATGTTAAACCTGTGAAACAATCAACAAGCAGCCAACAAATTATAAGTTGCAGTTCATTTTATGGGTTACACAAAAGATAAAAATTATGATACTCATGTTACATCAAACTATCACAATAAACCAGGGAGAGCAGCTAATGACTTACATTTCATAAACCGTTTGTTCAAACATTACAACATCCCCCATGCATGCATCACCTACCAATAATCAAAGACATAATTTATAAGGAATTATACAAAACGAAGTTATTTGATCACACTCCAAACTAAATAAAATGGCGACAAAAAAAGTACTCATATAAGTAGACTCAAGCCTCTACAATCTGTTTATATACAAAGTACGTGGTAAAGTAGATGAGAAGTACATTATCAATTTCAAGAGTTTGGAATTTGCACATTGTAATATACCTTTACAGTTGACCGTAAAACTTGATGGCGGATACTTAGTTTCTCCACTGCCATTGACAATACTGAAGGCGAAGGTAAATAGTTGGAGAACTAATACTCTTAAAAATGTGACACGGGATAAATTCGCCCAAAATAAAGAGAAAGGGAGGATATAAATCGTACTCGAGATGTTCCTTGATGCGGTGAATGAGAATATCCTTTTTACCAGTCAATCTGAGTCCATGTTTCCTTAGATAAAGCTTACACTGATCTACCTTAAATTTATCTAGCTGACCAGCTACATCATACGAGAAATGAAGCACGAACGTAAAAATTCACCCGAATATTCACGACATAAACACAAACAGTTAATAGGCATTACCTTGGATACATTTCAGAACAATTTCATAATCATTTTCGGGGGATTCCGGAGTTTCGTTGTCCACATCACTACAGATGCTTCATTTTTGTACAAAAACATATAATCAACACAATTGAAACGAAAGAGGGGGATTATACAATGATAAAAATGGAAAAGAATAGAAAACCTTGAATTAGTATTGTTGTTAATTGAGAGCTTAGAAAGTTTAGATTGACTTTCTCGAAGAATATCAAACATTGGATCATCGTCTGAATCATATGAATCATTCTCCGATTCGACGTAATCATATTCCTCTGAACTCGCCATTTCTCAAATTTCAAATGTAGAGTAATTTTTTTATCAATATAAGTATTATGTTTGAGAGGGTTTGTGGTGTACCGATTTATATATTAATCTTTGAATACAAAGTAACGTGACCGTTGTTAACTGAGAGAGGAGAGAGAGAGAGAGAGAGAGAGAGAGAGAGACTATTTTGAATTTTTTTGAATGTGCATCACGGTCCTGTTGGGCCATGAAAGCCCAAATAGAAGACAAAAGATGGCCAATAGGAAAATTAGAAAGCCCAATTAGGAAAGCTTACCAGGACTTTCCTATAAATTCTTGATATCTCGTTACTTTAAAGAGATCGGATAACTTGGATAAAATAAGAGAGAAAAGATCATTTTCATGAGTTTAATTCCCTCATGGGAATTGTTATTTTCATAAATAAAGTTTTCATAGTCTTTATAGTAGTCTCCTGCATTCCATTGGCGCTAACACAATCTGACACATAAAAATGAGTAAATATTATATTAGTGAATTAGTCAACGTACAATTTTATACCTTAATTGTATTAAATAGAAGATACTTACATTATTATCCACATTGTAAGAAAAGTCATCGGATGGATGAAAAGAAGTGTATGAGCTTATATTTCCCTCTAGGTTAAACATGGAGTATAGCAGTTCATGAACTCCACACCACTACTCTGACCTTCGCATGAACGACACAATCACAATGACCACATTCTGATGAACATATTGTAGAATAAGTTATCCACTAATGCATCATTTTCACTTGGTTATTTCTTATTATAAGAGATAGGATCAAAGTAATACCGCGAGGAAATTTTACTTCTTCCGGATCAAAATCTTAAATATCAGCGACACCTTAATTTTTGTCTGCTTCGGGGCTTCTTCTATTATGTGCATGACTTTCCGAGTATATGTTTTCCTCGAATTCTGAGGGTGTTATGCCCGTTTTCGGCCATGGGCCCTAAACAGGTCCCTGTGGGTGCATTAAATAGCTGGACTCTTGTGTGTGGGCTAGAACCATGGATTTATATGACTTGGGCCAGCACATGCGGGCTGGGCTCGCAACATGTGAGCTGGGTTCACATGCGGGCTGGGCTCGTAACATGCGAGCTGAGTTTACATGCGAGCTGGGCTCATGATATGAGAGCTGGGCTCAAACATGCGAGCTGGGCTCAAGTGAGGACATGCGAGCTGGGCTCACACATGTAAGGTGAGCTCATATTTGTCATTTGGGCTCTCATATGCGAGCCGAGCTCGGTTGTGCCCACGCGAGGTGGGCTCAGGTGCCTTCATGCGAGGTGGGCTTAGCTGCCCATACGCGGGCTGAGCTCATGAGCCCACATCTTATAGAAACAGAGGTAAGATTATATTTATTGTTTGAAGGCGGTGCGGGCCGAGGTGACCAGGCCGGGCCGCATCGAAAGACTTTGTGTACAACATGGAAAGTGACTCATAGATGACTGAGTTGCTCGTAGATTTCGGGATCGACACGGGTTGTTCCTACAATCACGGGAAGGATTGCGGAGATGCCGCGAGATTGTAGGAAGCGTGTGGAGCCGATCGAGATTTACGTGACTAATTGGCTGAAGGCCTGACTTTATCGTGGGCTTGGCTACACGGGCTGAAGAGTCCTAACCCTAGCCTACGTGACTTGTTCCCCAAGAACTACGTGAGGCTTGATTCCTATAAATAGGGTACGTAGGCACTTGTATGAGACATGAGTCGACACTTGACGGAGAATAACAAACCCTATTCTTTCTTAAGGAGTCCACATACAAGCTCAGCCACCACCAAACAACCTTCCTCCGCCCTCAAACACCGTCCTTGATCTTTGTTCCGCCCATTAACCTCCACAATATTGTTATACGAAATTCTCCCTATAACATTTGGCGCTAGAAGGAGGGGGCCGTTCATCTTAGGGAGAAAGATGATCAAAGAAAGCAAGCAAGCGACGACACCAGGGAGCGGAGGCAAGAAGGACCCTACTTTCGAACACACGCCCCCAGAGAATCAGGCGCCACCTCCACCAATTGCAACCGTGGACGGGCAGGCTGTGATGACGTATCTGGAAGGGCTGGCCGATCAGATGAATCAGATCAACGCCCGAATGTCAAAGGTAGAAAGAAGCTCGGTCCGGAACGCCAAGCGTAAGGCGCGCCGCCTCAAGGTCTCACAGCATAGCTGGAAGGGCAAAGGCCCTCAGAAGAAGCTGATCCACGATTTTGATGACGTGGCAACCGAGACCAAACAGAAGAAAGAGACATCACGTGAAAAGGAAGATATACCCCAAGGCCATGATGAGCGGGGCAGCCAGATCTCTACGAGATCGGGGCCGAAGCCAGCTTCATCTGAGGCAAGGTCAACTAGCGTGCTAGACCGAGTGGGTAGAAAGCTAAGCGAGCATGACCTCAGGCTCAAATTGGAGAATTGTAAGAAGGAGAGAGAAGAGAAAGAGCCCGTGGATAAAAGAGGCTCGAAAAGGGAACGGGCAACGACCCCTCCGGAAAGACGTCAACACACCTCACCCAGGAGGGAGGAGCGACATAGACGCAGATACAATCGTGAAGAGGAGTCGCAGGACCGAGCTGGGGGAGGGGGACGCCGCGAACGACCTCAGGGCTCACACCATTCGAGTAATGCGGGTGGTGACAGGGAAGGAGAAGTTGTTAGAGTAAGGGACCTGAGAAGGATCTTAGATGAGATGGAGCAAGAGAAGAGAGGGCCCCCTGCCTCGGCTGCCCCCTCTCCGTTTACGACTGCTATCCGATCATCCCCCCTACCTCGGGTGTTTAGGCACAACCCCGACCTTCTATTCAACGGCGAAGCCGACCCGGCGGAGTACCTTATTCAATTTAACACTGAGATGGAAGTCTATCAGGTGCCGGAGATGACCCGTTGCAGAGTCTTCGCGGCATCACTCAGAGGTAGTGCCCAACAATGGTTCTCCAAGTTGGGACCGGCTAGCATAAGAACGTGGAGGCAATTGGAGGACTTGTTCGTCAGACAATTTCAGTCGACCCTCCACTATTCGCCTCCTGTGGCCACGTTAGCCAACATCAAGCAAAGGGAGGGGGAGCCCTTGGCAGAATACTTTCGTCGGTTCAACGCCGAGGTCCCGAAGGTGAGAGGAGCCAGTGAGGAGATCATCAAAAATTTCTTGATAGCAGGGCTGAAAGAAGGATCAAAATTTTGGAAAAGCCTCCAAGCGAGTGAGCCGAGGACCTTGGCCGAGTTCTATGAGCAAGCCGAACCCTTCAAGAGGGTAGAGAAATCGATGAGAGAGCTGAAAATCAGCGAAAGCTATCGAGACAAGAGGGACCGATCCTCAAGCCCTGATGAAAGGAGGAAGACGTATCGGCGTAGTTCGAGCCCGAAAAAGTCTGCCCGTGGCAAAGAGACCACTAAAGATTCGGGAAGGCCTTATACAAGCAAATGGCAGACACACACCCCTCTGGTAGCCTCTATCGACCACATATATGCTACATATGTGGGGAAGGGGGTATTCAGGAAGGCAACTCCTCTCACAGACTATAATAAAAGAGACACTTCGAAGTATTGTGCATACCATGAGGCCACCGGACACGATACCGCTGATTGTAGACAACTAAAGGATGAGATCGAGACTTTGATTAGACAAGGGAAGCTTACGGAGTGGGTTGTCAAGGAGGTTCGAAGACACAGGACGGATTATCATACCGTCCCTCCTCCACCCCCAGAAGACAAAGAAAGGGTCCCTCGGGCTGGTAGTATTCATATTATTCTAGGCGGGTCTCACATTGGTGGAGACAGCCGGAAGGCGATGGACAGATATGCCCGGGAAGCAAAGGACAAGCCGCTCACCAACGTCAATCATCTAAGCCAAAGGCCCCCGGAACTCTTTGAAAGGGAGGTCGATGATATCGTGTTTAAAGAGAATGATGCAAAATGGGTGCATTACCCTCATACCGATGCCCTAGTCATAAAAATGAAGATTGGGACGGTGAATGTTCACCGAGCAATGGTGGACACCGGGAGCTCGGCTGATGTTTTGACTTATGATGCCTACAAAAAACTGGGATTATTGGATAGAGAATTAACCTCAACAGGTGGGCACCTGTACGGGTTCACGGGAGACTCGATCGGAGTGAAAGGGACAATTCGACTCCCGGTGACCATAGGAGAGGAGCCTCATGTGGCCACCCAGATCGCTATGTTTACAGTCGTAGACCAGCCTTGTGCCTACAATGTTATAGTGGGCAGACCCCTTATGAGGGCAATGAGGATGGTGACCTCGATCCATCATATGACGATAAAATTCCCAACCCCCACGGGGGTAGGCATCTTGAAGAGCTGTCAATACGAATCCAGGGTCTGCTACAACCAGGCACTCAAAGCGGCCGAGTCAAGAAATGCCTCAAGGGAGACAGCTGAAGTAGGTGAGTGCGACATCCCCATGGAAGAGGCAGAGGGCAGGAAAAGAATACGTCCTGAGGGCCACGAGACTTGTAATTTGATTTCAATTGAGGAGTTGCCCGAGAACTACTTCGAGCACATGGGAATTCATGTGGAACCACGCCCAGGGGCCTTACTAATGGAAGCATCTCAGCCCATCATGTTGATACAAGAGGGGATTGTAGAGGAAGCAAGTGATGAAGAAGAGAGCCCAGAACAAATCACTGCAACACTTAGGAGAGAGAAGTGGGCACACAAAGAAACAACCACTATGGACCCACCCGACAGAATCACTCGAACTGTAACTGCGACCTCTGAACGCTTGATAAACCCGACCCAAGCCCACCAAACCGAGCTCAAGGATGCGGAAGGTTTGGCAATCACGGGAATGGAAAAAACTAGCGAGGCTCAAGCAGATCTAGACCCGAGAATGCCCTCAATGGTCGAGAGGGCCGGGGCCGCAGAGGACACAATCCCGATCTTGGTAGACCCAAATGATCCCTCCAAGGTACTCAGAATAGGCTCTAACCTAAGTCCTAACTTGAGAGAGGATCTAGCCCGCTTCCTAAGGGAGAATTTGGATGTCTTTGCATGGTCACACTCCGATATGATAGGGATTGACCCAAATGTCATGTGCCACCGGCTCAACCTGGACCCGAAAAAGAAGGGGGTTAGGCAAAAGAGACGGCCGATTAGTGGAGAGAGGGCAGAGGCCCTCAAAGAAGAAGTGGATAGATTAATGGAGGCAGGACTTGTGAGAGAAGCCTTCTACCCCGTGTGGCTGGCCAATCCTGTGCTTGTCAAGAAGCCCAATGGCAAGTGGAGGACATGTGTAGACTTCACCGACCTGAACAAAGCTTGCCCGAAGGACAGCTTTCCTCTACCCCGAATCGACCAGCTGGTGGATTCCACGGCTGGGCACGCGCTGCTTAGTTTTATGGATGCTTATTCGGGATATAACCAAATCCCCATGTATGGGCCAGATCAGGAGCACACCTCCTTTATTACTGATCGGGGCCTTTACTGTTACATCGGGATGCCCTTCGGGCTCCTTAATGCGGGGGCAACCTATCAGAGGCTGGTGAATAAGATGTTCAAACATCAATTGGGGAAGACTATGGAGGCCTATGTAGACGACATGCTGGTGAAATCGAAAGAAGCGAGGGATCATGTCCGCCACCTGGCAGAAATGTTCCAGATCCTAAGGGAGTACAGAATGAAACTCAACCCCCAGAAATGCGTGTTTGGGGTTGAATCGGGGAAGTTTTTGGGATTTATTGTCAACCATAGAGGCATTGAGGCCAACCCAGCCAAGATACAAGCCCTACTCGAGATGAGATCCCCTCGACGGGTGAAGGATGTTCAAAGCTTAACGGGACGAGTGGCTGCCTTAAACCGCTTCGTCTCAAAATCCTCCGATAAATGCCAAGAGTTCTTCAAAGCAATTAAAGGAGTGGGGAGGAACTTTAAGTGGACCGAAGAATGTGAAGAAGCCTTTCAGAACATAAAGAAGCATCTCAGTAGCCCTCCCATGTTGTCCAACCCAAGAGCAGGAGAAACTTTGATCCTATACTTGGCCGTCTCCGACTTTGCAATAAGTGCGGTATTAGTCCGAGAGGAGGATGGTGTCCAGCTCCCGGTATATTATGTGAGTAAAAGGCTAGCCGATGCCGAGACTCGATACACAAGCCTCGAAAAACTAGCGTATGCTCTGATTCTGGCCTCCCGAAAACTCAGGCCCTATTTTCAGGCACATAAGATAGAAGTGCGAACCTCCTACCCCCTCAGGCAAGTGATGCATAGACCAGAATCTTCTGGTCGAATGTTGAAGTGGACGGTTGAGCTCGGCCAATTCGAGGTGGATTATAAGCCAAGGACTGCGATCAAAGGCCAAGCCCTGGCCGATTTTGTGCTAGAATTTCCCCCATATCAAGAATTGGAGCCGGGAGCCCTTGTTGTTCTACCTAGCACAGAAGAAGTTGGACTGGAGAGACAAAATAGTGCCCCATGGTGGAGCCTGTATGTGGATGGTGCCTCTAACGGTGATGGAGCAGGAGCTGGAATCGAGCTAATCAGCCCAGAGGCTCACAAGATCAGACGTGCGACCCATCTGGCCTTTCATGCAACCAACAATGATGCTGAGTATGAGGCCCTGATCAACGGTCTCAAGCTAGCTTTGGAAATGAAGGTCGAGAATTTGAACGTGTTTAGTGACTCCATGATTGTGGTCTATCAGATAAATGGGGGGTATCAAGCTAAGGGTCCGAGAACAGAGCTTTACCTGAAGTGCGCACAGAGGATAATCGCAAGATTCAACGAGGTAAGGCTGGAACTAATCCCGCGTGGGCAGAATGAAGGCGCGGACGAGCTAGCTAAGCTCGGCTCACGTCGCGAGAGCACTTTGCTAGGGACCGTGCCCCTTGATATACAGAGGCAACCCAGTGTGCCCGAGCACGAGGTGGGCAGCCTCAGTAATGAGCTTGGCCCCACGTGGATGACATCTATTCTAGCATACATAAGAGAAGGTTCACTTCCGGACGAAAAGAACGAGGCAAGGAGAATAAAATACAAAGCAGCCCGCTATGTGATATACGACGAGATTCTATACAGAAGAGGGTTCAGTGTTCCTCTTCTCAAATGCATACATGGGGAGGAATGCAACTACATCCTAAGGGAGGTACACGAAGGTATTTGTGGCAATCACTCGGGGGGTAGCTCTCTAGCTCAGAAAATCCTCCGTCAAGGCTACTACTGGCCAACGCTGAAAAAAGACGCTTTTGAATTCTCCCGAGCTTGTGATAAGTGTCAGCGATATGCCAATTATTACAACAACCCCGTGGCCACTCTCACATCCCTCATGAGCCCCTGGCCCTTCTCCATGTGGGGAATTGATCTGATTGGGGAACTCCCGAAGGCCAGGGGAGGCGTCAAGTATGCGGTAGTTGCGGTAGACTATTTCACTAAGTGGGCAGAGGCCGAGCCCCTAGCCACTATCACAGCGAGAAAGCTCAGGGAGTTTGTACACAGGGCTATTGTATGTCGCTATGGCATCCCTTACAAGCTGATATCTGACAATGGGAAACAATTTGATAGCAAGGAGATGCGAGAGTTTTGTGAGCAGCTGGGGATTCAGAAGAGCTTTAGCGCAGTCTGCCACCCCCAGAGTAACGGGCAGACAGAGGCTGTTAATAAAATCATTAAGCATACCTTAAAGGCAAAGCTTGAAGAGAAGAAAGGAGCATGGCCAGAAGAACTCGCCCAGGTCTTATGGTCTTACAACACTACACCCCGAACTACAACTGGAGAGACCCCTTTCTCTCTGGTGTATGGGTGTGAAGCTATGGTGCCCGTTGAAGTGGGAGCAGGATCTTTTCGAAGGGACAACTATGACTCAGAGGCAAACGAGGTCAATCATCGGCTCTATTTGGATATGATCGAAGAAACTCGAGAAGAGGCTCAGATCAGGATTGCGGCATATCAGCAGAGGACAGCTAGGCATTACAACAGTAAGGTTCGAGCCCGAACTTTCAAGGTGGGAGATTTAGTTCTGCGCCGGGTCATGCCAAATACCAAGGTGGTGAGTCACGGAGTCTTGGGAGCAAATTGGGAAGGCCCTTATAAGATAAAATCGGTGCTCTGGGAGGGAACCTACCACCTCAATGATATGCAAGACAAGCTGATCCCAAGAGCCTGGAACGCGGAACACCTTCGCAAGTATTATCAGTAATATTATTCTTTTCAGACTTAGTATTATCCTCAAATATTCCTAAGTCTCGGGGGGTAGTGCCATATAGGTGCCTCCCTGAGACCACAAGCATGTATTCCTTTCACTTCCCATTATCTATGAATAAACGATTGATCTCTATTTGTGCACTTGATATTTTAACTTCTGTTAATAGATTAAATACCCAGCAGGGGACCCCATCCTTGGGAACCCATGCGAGGACAGAACAGTTGTTTTATTAACATGTTAAATCAAGCTGGGCCCCGACCCGCTTGATGCCAAGAACATGAAACGAGCCGGGCCACGGCCCGCTTAGGTAAATACGAACACATAGTAGATAAAAGATGTGGATAGAGATATAGGCTCGCGATGCGAGCCCATACCCTGGCCCTCAAAACCATAAATGCGACCCAGGGGGCCCAGCCCTCCATCAAACATACTCAAAGTCGCATGATGCGAGGAGAAGACACATACGAGCTCCTAGTGCGAGCACACCTACAACACCTGCGAGTCGATGCGGGCTTGCTCCACTTGGCATTCTCTTTCAATGGTTGTTTGATTGAACAAATGACACGAGCTGAATAAATTGGGCTCGTAGTGAAGGGGTAACGCTCGCCATAAGCGGCCAGAGTTATGATTACTTTTTGGTCAGTAGAAGCATGGTAAAAAAAAAAAAAAACAGCTAGCACCGTAAAGACATACGCGGGCACAAAAAACTTAGATATTTTATACAAACAAAAGTTAAATAAGTTATGCCCCGAGGCAGAATATTTCAAATACAAGCGCGAGGCGAGAGGGGTGCCCGCTTACCCAGTCAAAAGTCTAGTTCTAATCAAAATTATATTAAGGGTTATCAGCCTCTGCTCCCTCACGATTTTCACCAGCGACCTGGGCCTTCTCGGCCGCGAGCCTAGCCTCCTCAGCAATTTGGGCATCCCTCTCCATCTCCAGCTTCAACTTGTCAGCATGCCTCGCTGTGCTCGCACCCAGAGCCGCCCAATCGAAGTCAGGAACCTTCTTCATAAAGACTTTCATGAAATTCCTGGCCCCCAGGTTCCTAGTATCAGCGAGGGCGGCCTCATGGCCCTCGGTCAGGGCAGAAACTGATCCCTCCAGCTCAAGCACCCTCTCCTCGAGGGCATCCTTCTCCTTCTTACATGCCTCAGCAGCCAGGTCATGAGCCTCCTTCTGCTCCCTTAGGGCCTTGTCGTGAGCAGCGTTCAGATTAACTATCTTCTGATTATAGTTGTTCACCAGCGTAACTTTCTCTTGCCCGTGCTCAGCGACCTTACTCTGAAGGGACTTGACTTTAGCCTCGAGCTTTGTGTTGGTCTGGCTGAGGGCTCGCATCTCTCGAGCCTTAGATAACTGACGATAGTATACTTCGGCCGCGGCTCGGGAGAGTGCATCCTGGTTAACCTCGAGAGCAGAAGAAGACCAATCCTTTAAATCCTGCTCGCTGATGTGACCTTGGGCGAGCCGGCCGAATGTGGTCGCAACCGCATTGGCAGAAGAAGAAGAGGGAAGAGGAGCATCAGAGGGAGCAGCTTTCTTTGGCTCAGGCTCGCCAGTTTTTCCTTCTTTACCTCTATGCCTCTTTAGTCGAGGAGAGGGCCCCGAATCCTTGAGGTGCTCGGAGAGAGTAGTCATGCGGGCCGGAGGATTGGCCTGAGAGCGAGCCCTTGTGCTCGCAGCTGCGGGCTGAGCTGGGCCCGAGGCCGCAGCCTGCTCAGCCTCTTCCATGAAGGGGATAGGAGAGATGGCCATTTCTGAAAAAGAAAACAACAAAGCAATAGATTAGTCACAGCAAGATGCAAAGGAAAGAAGTAATGCGAGCAGTTGAAAAATATGGAGAATTAAAGTGCGATGTGAAACAAGATGCATGCAGGAAAAAGTGAGCACACGAGCTCGCGCATGCGAGCAGCCAGGCCCGGACGTGCGAGCCCGATATTCTTACCCTTTCTGGATCTCTTCCTAGATTTCTTCTGAGGAGTCAGCCTCACTCCTTCCTTCAAAAACCCACATGCGACCAGATTGGAGGTCGTTATGAGTTTTCGGATGTCCCGGTCCGCCTTAGGAAGGTTTAGAAGACTGTCCGCGTTTATCTTTTCCTGTCCCACAAGGACAGTGCGAGGCGGGGTGGCTGGAGATGAAAGAAATTCTTGTTAAAAGGAAAGAGCTATGGTAGAAGAGACGAGAGCGGGCAGGAGAAAACTTACATGGATTATAATAAAAATGAGTCTGGACTCGAGGCACCTCGTGGATATAGAAGTAAGGGCTTTTCCACTTCCCTGAGTTGCTCGGCCCGTTGTGGATGAGGTTCTTCTTGTTGAAGCACGGCCAGACAGAGAAGTAGAAATATCCAAAGTCGTTAGGAGAATGCTTCAAATGGAGGAAGTAACCCAGCTGCCTCGCGGTTAGAGAAGGGTACCCGCATTTGTGGTACATGATGTACAATGCGAGGGCGGCCCGGTATCCGTTTGGATTGATCTGAAGGGGTGCGAGCTGGAAGTACTCGCAAACATTTTTGATGAAGGGATGGAGAGGAGAGGAGATTCCCAGCCTTAATAGGAAGGTGGACAAGACCATGCGAGGCACCCTGCCTCCATTCTCTGAGTGATTGAATCTATAGCATCTCATATGAGGTAGGGGCAAGACTATATGGCCCTCGAGCTGAAACTGCTCAATGTGCTCGGCCAGATGTTTCTGAGTCAGCGAGGTAGGCAGGTCGCGACAAGCGAGCACCTTAACCTCCTCGTTTGCAGTTGAGCTCTCCTCCCCATCAGGAATGATCTGCCTTTTGAAAACAATCTCACCCTCGAGCTCGGGCTGGGCAGGAGGCACATAAGGCTCAGGAGAAGCCGCGGGGGCATAATTATAGTTACAAATCTTGTACTGACTTGTAACATCTGCCACCTCCTCGCTCTGAGGAGAGTCATAGGACCAATGTGAGTCGTCCTCTTCACCCTCGAGTCCCAGGATGGGATATTCAGCAGCTACAGGCTCTTTTCCTTTCTTCCTGGTGTCATAGTATGCACTCCCCAGGTCGCTGTCAGTTGATTCTGAATCAAGGTGAATGGGGTCGAGGTGGTTAGCTGCTGCTTGCCTCAGACGGGCTGCCCTCTCTTCAGCCATTTCTCTTAAAATCTCCTCGGCTCGGTCTTTATCCAAGGGAGCAGGCTCGCGGTTTAGCAGCTCTTCTACCCCAAGGGAGGCTGGAATATGAGAGAGGTCCACGGGCCTATTTCTCCAATTATATATATTCTTCTCCCTGGTAAAATCCTCAGGGTTCGGGTCAAGGTGAATATCAAGCGAGCCGGATCCAGCTGCTCGCATCGAGTTCTCAACTCTGGCAATGTTCAAAGCCCCTTGAGGGGTGACAGCTGAGCCGGGAGAGATAGGTTGGCTAAGACGACCAGAAAGAGAGGTCAGCTCGCGTTGGAAGTCCTTGGAGCCTCGTTGCTCAGGAGGGTATTGGTTTAATGGAGATGGAGTAGCTGAAGAGCAAGCCGGGCTAGCAGAGGTGCGAGCCGGGCTCGAGGAAGAGCGAGATGATCCATAGGAGCGAGCTGAAGACGCACTCGACATCTGTAAAAGATGGTAAAAATTAGTGTGTGGCCCTAAAAAAAAAAAAAAAAAAAAACAAATATGGGATCGCACCTAAGTGTCCTCACATCTCACACGGGATCGCACCTAAGTATCTAAACGAGCAAAAGGACTCGCATCGCGCGTTGTGGTTGTGTGTGAACTCGCATCGAACAGGTGGTGTGTGCTCGCATGGTGTGCGTGAATAAAGCATGAATAAAAAACGGGCTCGAATCGAAGAGTACCTGTGGGAGAGGTGTATGAAGATCCTGATGAATCTGGTCCCGGAGAATATCGCCGCCGGTAGACGGTTCTTGTTGAAATGATAATCTTCGCCGTGGTAGATCCTTGAGCAAATTGAGCAGCAATTCAGGAAGTGTTCTTGGAAATGTGAGAAATGAATTGGAATCTCACATATTTATAGGGGATAGGAGAGAGAAAGGAGGAGGCGACACGTGTCGTCATCTCATAAGATGACACGAATCCCCACGCCAGCTGTCCAACGGCTGTCAAAATGAATGCAAAGTTGAAAGGCATGCGAGGCGAGACACGCGAGGCGGCTTGGTGCGGCCTGGTGGGCTCACACTTGCGAGGCCATAAAAAGATTAGAAAATACCTAGCCTCAAGATGCGACCAGGAATTTTGGGGGGTAGTTGTTATGCCCGCTTTCGGCCATGGGCCCTAAACAGGTCCCTGTGGGTGCATTAAATAGCTGGACTCTTGTGTGTGGGCTAGAACCATGGATTTATATGACTTGGGCCAGCACATGCGGGCTGGGCTCGCAACATGTGAGCTGGGTTCACATGCGGGCTGGGCTCGTAACATGCGAGCTGAGTTTACATGCGAGCTGGGCTCATGATATGAGAGCTGGGCTCAAACATGCGAGCTGGGCTCAAGTGAGGACATGCGAGCTGGGCTCACACATGTAAGGTGAGCTCATATTTGTCATTTGGGCTCTCATATGCGAGCCGAGCTCGGTTGTGCCCACGCGAGGTGGGCTCAGGTGCCTTCATGCGAGGTGGGCTTAGCTGCCCATACGCGGGCTGAGCTCATGAGCCCACATCTTATAGAAACAGAGGTAAGATTATATTTATTGTTTGAAGGCGGTGCGGGCCGAGGTGACCAGGCCGGGCCGCATCGAAAGACTTTGTGTACAACATGGAAAGTGACTCATAGATGACTGAGTTGCTCGTAGATTTCGGGATCGACACGGGTTGTTCCTACAATCACGGGAAGGATTGCGGAGATGCCGCGAGATTGTAGGAAGCGTGTGGAGCCGATCGAGATTTACGTGACTAATTGGCTGAAGGCCTGACTTTATCGTGGGCTTGGCTACACGGGCTGAAGAGTCCTAACCCTAGCCTACGTGACTTGTTCCCCAAGAACTACGTGAGGCTTGATTCCTATAAATAGGGTACGTAGGCACTTGTATGAGACATGAGTCGACACTTGACGGAGAATAACAAACCCTATTCTTTCTTAAGGAGTCCACATACAAGCTCAGCCACCACCAAACAACCTTCCTCCGCCCTCAAACACCGTCCTTGATCTTTGTTCCGCCCATTAACCTCCACAATATTGTTATACGAAATTCTCCCTATAACAGAGGGGAATGGTAACAGCTGCGGATTTACTACGATAAAAAAATGATAATATCATAATAATTTTATATATCATTGCAACATGTATTAACTCTTAAATGTTTTATTTATTCAAAATGTATGATTCATATTTAACAAATGATCTTTTTTCAATAATTCAGAAATTATATTATTCCGAAATTTTAACCGTTCCTAAAATATGGTTAACATTTATCAAATGGCCCATAAGACTAGTGTGTTAATTGACTAATAATCAAATCTCATTGATTATATGTATAGTAATACTAAAATGTAATGTACATGGTGGTGCACAGACCCAATGTGAGATTTTACATGTATGTTGTGTCATAAGTAATTCTCGTACTGATAATGATGTAACGGTTCTTAAACTTGAAATCATTATATTTCTATAAAAGAATTAATAAATTTGATTACATTAAAAGTTATTTCTGGTCGGGTAATCATAAAAGTGTATTTCTGATACATTATAAATCGTATGAGAAATATAAATGATTTAGAAAAAATTTAACCCTCTTGGCCTTTTGTGTGAGTTAAAATATGAAATACGTGGTCGCGCTCAGATATTGATTTGTTATAATAGTCTGCTTATTAATTAATGAAACCTGAATTAAATTATAATGAATATGATACATTACATGTCTCTAGTTTAATTTATAATATGTGGTTAATGGGATTAATTAAGTTTGACTTATTTAATTAGATAAATAATGATATTCGAATTTACCCTTAAATACTTAAAAATATATATTATGTCCATTAAAACGCGGAATTCATAAAATTGTCGAATAAAGTACAGAACCAAAATAATGTAGGCACCTAAATTGCAATTTGTCAGCCATTACTTTTAATAGAATCTTGTGGACATAATCAGGTTCAAAACAACAAGTTTATGTTTGCTGAAACTATGCTTGAACTTAACTACTCGAAACTTCTCTGTTATTTGACGAGGTCTCTGTTATTTTGTACAGTAATATGTCAATCACTATTGTTGGCCTTGTAGCATATGTAGCAACAGTTATTCACAATGTCTTTGTGATCTCGTGCAGAGATACGTAGCTTTAGAGACGAGGGAAAGCAAGGCACAGTACGTGCTCTTGGATGATGATGAACGAGAATTTCCTAGTCAGATTTTGTCCAAGTGCAATTTCTAGCACGCTTATTGCATTAAATAAACGTCGACTTACAACGGTTTATTTGACGAGTTGTATAATCGGACACCTAATTATCTTAAACCCCTTCTATTGACTAAGCATGTATATTTGGCCATGCTTGATGCTTCACCGATGGAATCTGGTAACTTCATTCCAATTTGTCAATCGGACTAGCTACAATATTTCACATTATAACGATTGTCTTTTGTTAAAAACAACCAGTCTTTTCTCTAGGCACAACCAGATGCAAAGCTACTAATAATAGTTGATAAGTAGACAGTACAAGCGCAAAGATCTTCAAGGACTAAAAAGTTTTCCGGTATTCTAGAGTTGTATTTAAACTACAAGCCTTAAAGCTTCCACGTAAATATATACAAAAACTTTGGTTTCTCAAGAATTTGAACAGGCAGTTTAGAGTGGCGGATTAATAAACAAAAAAGCATAGCAGGTTTTCTAAAAGTGCAGCAATACAGAAGATCACCAAATCTTCTTCCTTACCCAGAATAGAAGAATGACTATTCCCAAGACAATTGCCACAGGAGCCCACTTCCGGATCAAAGCCTGCAAGTTGAGGAACAAACAACAAACATAAAATTTTGTCATGAAGACGGCAACAAATTCAATATCAATCATATGGCAACAAGTTTCATATTAAAATATTCACCAGGCATCATAAAATAGAACTTGTAAAAAGAATATTAAATAAATCTTTATGTAGCTTGGCGGATAAGCCTGCACAGAGATAACATGTACATTTACAAATGCGCATACTAATAAATTTCAATATTTAGACACCAATATTTAGTAGCCCAAAACTCCTATTTACACTCATGTAAAAACTCATCCATCTCAATTATGGCCGGACCAAAAATGCAGACATCTCAAATACGAGTTCTGTAACGAATCTTGTATTCTTAATTTCTGGAAAATTGGTTAAATTTTTAATACGCATTGGATTCACAGAAAAAATATGTACAACTATAGCTGAAGCGAAGCTTGTGGAAAAGCCTAAGTACGAATAAAAAAAAAGTCCACTCATTTACTTATAATGAAAAAACAAGAATCTATGCCAATATTTAATAATTACATGGTATGTCATCATCCCAAATCAGAAACTGATCTATAATTAGTGTGACTAGTGTGTGAACTAGATTGAGGTGAAGGAGACATATTCGGGAAAGGAGGGGGAAATAATATCATCATTTAACTAAATTGGATATAGGCTTGTCACCACGGTAATGAATAAGAAGGCAACCCAATAAGCAACAAGAGTTCTAAAACCTCTAGCCAGGTTCAACATAAATTTTCAGAGAAGATCTTGACAAGACCATAAATTTTCAGAGAAAATCTTGACAAGACCATAAAATTTTACATGAAATTCAACAAAAGGCACGAACAAGTTAGAATTTCTAACTCGTACCTACTAGTCAACAGATGCATGTTAGAACCTTCGGTGCATGAAAAAGAACTTTTAAATATGGTGGTTGTATCAATGCAGGTTAAAGTCCAAAATATAACAGCTACATATATTTAAGGAGACCATATACTATGGTCATGTTTACATAAAAAGGAAGCTATAAAACAGCTACACAAGATCCTGAAATCATGGTGGGCAGAAGTTGTTTTATTATATACATACAAGGTGGTCAAAATTGCAAGTATAGAGTACTTCACATAGCTGTGCACGGAGATGGAAAATATCTACAAACATGCATGCAGGTTACAGTAGCTCACATGGTTTTACTATTGTTATATAGTATTTTTGTTCAGTTGGTATAAAAGGAAGAATCAAAAGGTGGTGAACAGCTCCAGGAAATAAGGCAGGTTACTAGGCTTGTAACAAATAGTGTGTACGTAAGGGGCGCTGTTGTATATGCTGAAGCCTATAAATAAGGCTTCAGGCTTGTGTGTTTTGCATGATTTTACACTGCAGAGAAGTTTGTAGACAATGAAGTGAGATTTTTAAAAAAATAGCAAAGAGAAAGATAGAGCTGAAGCTCTCTGTTGTATGTCAAAGAAAATGGAGGTAGCCTTAACTGTGTGTGTAAAGAAAAGAAGTTGTAGCGTGTTGTAACACCTGTATACCTATATACAATGTGTGTCTTGCGTAATAAAAACTACGTGTGTATCTGTTTAATTACATATCTGTTACACAATATATATACACATAAATAGGTGTCTCGAAATTTAAAGTTAGAGCCCATTCACATTTCCAACACAAGGAAACAAAATTGCTTTTTCTTTCTACACATATTTATTCTTCAATTTATATATATCAACTCTCAATACTACATATTTTATAGGAATAAGAAAAAGGCCGGTGATATTCGTACACCCAAATTTAAATTGTCCACGCCTCCACCATAACACTACAATGTATTACAGTACCCTGATGCAACAGCCTGAAATATGAGCACCCTAAATATACGTGTGTAAGACCTAAGAGAACTAACCTGTCGATTCAAATCTTTTGCCTTATCAGCATATATGCGAGACTCTGATGTCAACCGGCTGGACATTTGACTGACCTCTGCAAAATTTAAACCACTAAATATAAGAACAAAACAGCAAAGCTAGGGCCTTGGAAAAAACAAACCTAAAGTGGTGTACAACAAAAGCCCAAAAAACAAAAATACACAAACACACTCTATACATTATACACCCCTTCCATATCAAAATGAGAGACCAGTTTGAGTATTCAGAAATCAGAAGTTGCAAAAATATAGGACTTAACACCACCTATATCGCAATAGGAACATCCTTGAATAGTTTCTAACAAGAATATTATATTCAGATGCAGTGTGTTAAACTAGAACCAATAATATTACAAAAAACAATATGGAATTGCTGAAGTCAAACATGAGAAGGTAAGAAAAAAGATCAGAAATAATTAGCAAAAAAAGAAATGAACTCACGATCTAACTTTTCACCAACACCAAGAACTTCCTGTACATTGCGAGTCATTATTTGGTGAACTTCATAGAGTTCATCATTAAGCTTAGCAATATTTCTCTGAGTTCTTGTGTCCTGGTACAATTTTTTGGTTTTCTGAATGAATGTATCTATCAACATAAGAAAGTAAAATAAATATCAACACCTGCAATGGTACAAATATTGATCATTAAACAAAAATGTAAATCTAAACACACGAGATTTACCAAATTTTATGAATGCATAAGGTCTCGCAGCAGTTTCAATTTGACTCCCATTAACACGCTCAAACTCATTTGCAAGATCTTCCAAGTATTGAAAGGCAAGTTTCTTTGGATAAGCACGATCACACATTGTCAAATAACAGACACGGCCTTCAATTATATAACTGAATACACAGGTTAAGATAAACAAAAGCCATATAAGATGGCAACAGGCATGAAGGAGGGCAAGCATTATGAACTTGGTAAAACAAAAATAGCAGTCTGACAAAAAACTACATTGGCACATGAAAAATGTGTTTACATCTTTATATAACAGTTTGAAAAAAAAAATCCAGCCTGCATTGAGGAACTAAAGATGTAGAGGGTGAAACAGTCAATTAAATACTATTTAAGAGAACCTTATTATGTGAAGAAGACAGCAAGGAACACATATTGTCATGAAACATAATAAATAGATTATGCAGACTCACAACTAATAAGCAAAAAAGATGATATCTGCGGCAAGTCCCAGAGCTACAACTAATTTCCTTTTAAATACCAAAAACATTGATACCAGAAAGAAAGAGCAAGTAATTTTTTTTTTACAACTTTTGCTCTAGAAAGTACTACAGCAGAGAATAACGAGGAAGAGAAAAGAAAGGGAAAACCATTATTTCTTACAATATTAAGACCAATAACCGTTGATTAATGGTGGAAAATAACCATTATTCTGGGAAAATTTTATATCCGGAGTTGGACATGCTAATGCTATTTAATCTCAATTTTCTTTCCTTCCATGTTCATATAAATTTTCAATGCACTTCTTTTTAGAAAACTTGCTATTCACCATACAATGGAAAATTCGCAACCACTTCATCCTTAATCTCCACTTTCAAGACACCTCATATACTTCATATAATTCAAGGACTTTGCTAGCTACCCAGGGAGTAGCTCCAACATTTCAAGATAAAGAAATAACTGAGTACTATATATAATTTGGCAGTTGAAATTCCCATTAGTGTTGGTGCTTTTCATTTTCTAAGATAAGTAAATGCAACATACAGTTAAATGCATCATACAAGGACAACTAATAAGATAATTCTCGAACATATATATAATTAGAAAGAACAAAGAAGCTCTTGTATATTCTATTTATATAAACAGGAGAATGATTGAAGAAAGTAGCAGTTCAGAAATAATGAAAGGAATCAATGAGAATAATTCAAAAGGATACTGGAATATGAAGGGTCCGGTTTCAACAGACATCCTTGAAGCTTCATTATGACCTTTTGAGAAGTTCTTAAACAACGCCTTAACTTGTTGTTTGTAATGATCAACATTTTCAACATCACGACCATCATCCAAACCTTCAACTAGTGGGAGACCATCAGTGACACGAGCAATCATTGTCAGCTTCACCATCCTAACTTGAAAAGCACTTACCTAAAAGATTTTAGTAAAGAATAATAATCTTCAATGCGATAAATGGCATTGCAGTAAATGCAATAAACAAAAACTTTGTAAAGTTGAAAAACATCAAAGTTTTTCTATTTTGAAAAACTCGAGGCAATTTCTTATACAACTCATAACTTGGTGTTGAAATTTGTATATAAAGCACTTACACATAGCATAGATCAATTCACTAAACTTAAATTAGAATACACGGAATTAATAACTTGTACTACAGTTTCAACCCATAGATAGTACTAGCATGCAACGTTAGTTACTCGTGTTCGTTTTAGTTGTTCATATAAATGTTGTTTCCCTTTTTCAGCTTAATGTATCAACTACAATGTGATGATGGTCGTAATACACAAGTTTAAGTAGATTCTTACAGCAACTCCAAACCAACACTATTACACTATAATAGTGTAAGTTATGTGTAAAATTAAGTTCAACTCGACACTATAATAGTAGTACAAATAGGGGGGGACGGATGCACAATTAATCTAATAATAACAAATAAGAGGAAAATGTATAACAAAGTAACAAAGAGAAGTAAGCAAGATAGAATTATAAGTTGATATACATACATATGCATATCTAAACTCAGATACATACATACCTTGAAACTGAATAATTGACCCCCCGCCCCGCCCCGCCCCGCCCCGCCCCCTATTTCTTCTGGAATACGACGATCTGATCCGAGAGAGAGAGAGAGAGAGAGAGAGAGGGAGAGAGTAATAACTAATAACTTACAGCGGTGCAGGGTCAGATTCAGGGACGATGGATGATTATAAATTTAAATCTTCAATATAATCGTTGTATCCAAAATTTCCACTTAGCTGGATTAATTTGAAAATTACGGGAAGATTTTCAATATTATATGTCGATAATCAGAATACTATATTTAAATAATTACTTATTTCCATTTTGTTGTCAGTTCTCCATTCCATCTTAAATAATAAGTTTATTTTGTTTCAATATTTTGCTTTTTAATATATTTTATAAAATTATACTTTTCAATAAATTTAAACCCCTCAAACCTACTTAATTTAGGGTGAATAAATGATCTAGTGTATTTGTACATGTTATTAATTTTTTCACATCAGTTCCGACAATTTTCCCTACTATGTTTTGAACATTTTGTGTTTGGCAGCCAACTTGAACAGTCATTTGCCATAGATCTCAGTTATATCTCAACACAAAATACAAATGCTCGCCAGAAATATCAACTACCATGCCAACCAGCAAAACTAACACAACCATACAACTTTCCTAAGCATATATATATATATATATATATCGAACTTTCCGATGATTAAAAACCATGTCACGGAACATTGAGAGAGGTGAATCATGCTGGAGAAGCAGGGCACATGCCATACGCTTAGGACGATGATCTGAGAATGTTGCGTGTGCTCTTGCTCTCCAGCTTGGGACCTGTCCCAGATTAACAAAAGCAATGAAATAGCTAGCAGGGTTGTCATTTAGCTAACCAAGGTACATATATTCTGCACTAGTCTAAATTTTGGCTTTCAATGTTGCAAGTGCAAACTATAGTTCACAATAAACACCTGTCCATTTGTTCATATAAAGGGACTGTGCATCGACCTCTGTCTTACTATTTACCACACAAAATCATACAAATATATTGCACTTGCACATAAGTTATAGTCACCGTTCTCCAGAATTAAGGTTTTAATTTCTGGAATCGCAGCAAGATAGTATTTACATAAATTAGAGTAAAAAGAACTTTGCTTAACTTAAGCACGTCCAGGCTGATTTTCCAGGGCTGATGCAATTGAATCCATGTGTAAAAGCAAACACGAATAGACTTTCTGCTTTAACCGTTCAACCGTTTCCACCAAGCTATTTCCCTCTACAATCAGATTAGTTCCTACTTTATCCAACCAGCCATTTGCACTTTTAAGCAGTGATAGTGTGACAGCAATGTGGTTATTCTGTTCCATTTGCTGTACCACATTGGCTTTTCCTTTCTTTTCTTGGCTACTTATTCGGAATCCAGCATCAAGTGCTCCTTCCAAGAATTTCACAAACCAGAGTTGTGTTTCTTTGAGGAGTACTTCTCTTAGTTCTTCAATCTCGGTCAAACCATCTGTTTTTGCCCACTCTAGTTTATCAGCCTCCCCTATCTGTATTGTGGGCTTAGGCGACTTCACCATACTTCTACCCTGTTTTCGACCTTCTTTTTTGTTGGATTTGTCCCTATTTGGTTTACATGCTTGAGTACGAGGCGGGCTACTTTTGGGTTGTGCTGTGACATTTGGTTGTTCAATGAGCTGGTAAATTGCAAAGAATTTTGTGAGACAACCATGGGGGTCATTTGGTGAGGCAGATGCTGATAGATCACCAAACTTTCTGTACGGAAAAACATAATTTTAATAATGCCATAGAAAATTGAAATTCTTCTGTCTATATCAGTGGTTAAACACATTCAAAATTCACCTTAGGCAAGTTGCAAGAATTGTTGCTTGTGCTGATTCCTTTTGAGCTTCAGCTGCCACCAAAGAAGCTAAATTTGCTCTTCTAAGAATTTCCTGGTAACATCAAACAAAAAAAGTTAAGCAGATGATAGCAAAATAATGATTTTCATGCGGTAGATATTGAGTGAGACAAGACCTCACACCTTTCCGGGTTTCAAAAGCCTGCAAGGAAGAGAGTGCCAGGAGATTGTGCCTGAAGGATGCTTTTTCTCTCGTCTGCCTAATATATAGATTGAATTGATATTTTCTTGTTTTTTTGTTGTGCGTTTAGTGTCCAGGTCTTTTTTCGGTCTTGAGACCTCCTTGGTTTCATTTACAGTAGAATTTTGCTTAGAAGCCTGTGAGGCAATCCGGTTCAACAGAGGAGTTGTCCGATTCTGTAATGCAAATATTAACTACTGTCAGTAATGAGTAACCTCAGCTCTCTCATCAACAAGTGCAGCTATGTTAACTAATATTATCCTCTTATAAAGCTCACTAAGCTAAAATATCCATACCTATACCTTACACCAATAATGAACAATCTTTACTCATACCTGCTCTTTAAGCTCTTGTTCGTTGCCTTTGAAGATCCCAGCCTTCTTGGATGCAGCACCACTCTCATTCTCAATATTTGCAGAACCAGTTGAGTCAGTTCTATTTAATTTGCTGCTAGATGTCGAGAAACCTTGCATGTACCTTGACGCAACAGCTGTTTTCTCCTTCTTTATTACAATTTTCTGTGTTGAACTCTCCTCTTTTGCTTCAGCCAACTGGCTTATTTTTGAGTTGTTAAAGCCTTCTCTGTCAATTCGAATAGATTCCTGAGAGGAATCTAACATCTGCATCAAATCCTTTGGATTTCCCACAAATGGATGACGTCCCGGAACAACCCTCACACCAACTAGAACTGGAACAGGATTTCCAGCCTCCAATTTCTCAACGTAAAAGAACTGACCAAGCTGCAGTTTATTGTTCAAGATTAACTCATTGTCTTCCCTTGATAGAGACACATATGTGGAATGAGAAGAATCCGAGACTTTAATGAAAAACCCCTGGTTTGGCCACAACTCTGATCCAGATAAAGCAGGGACAATGCTTATAACTTGCAGAAGACTGGAGCGATATTCACCGCGAACCTTAATGTTGGAATCAATACTCTGAAGAAGCTTAAGTAAAACTCCAGGTGTAAGAGATGCCATTTTTTTCAATTTACAAGTTGTAGTCTTAATTAGTCTTTATAAGTTCAAACAACAAACACTTGGATACCAGTTCAAGGTACTGCACAACAATATTATCAAGGCCCCTAAAACCTTTTTTCATCAGACAGCTACCTGAATATTTTAAACAATTTGATCAGAACGCTGATATTTAGAATACGAAAACTTGAGAAAATTATCCATCCATATACATTGGAATGTTTTGATGTCATATCACTTCCTTGCGGACAAAAATCACAAAGGAAATCGATGTAAGACCTCTAAAATTTCGAACCTGATAACATCATGGTGCTTTTTGTCGGAAGAGCATTCACATTCCGGTATTCAATATATATTTTTTGGTTTATATTTAAGGACACCTACTAGAGGAATATATGGTTGTGTCCAATAAGAAAAATATCGACTCAAACTAGGACTCGTCTGTACTGAAGGCAGCAAAGTTTGATTCATGATATTTCATATATAAACACACACATGCACGCATTAGAACAAGTTGCAAATTTCTGTATCAGAAATACATAAAAATTACAAATAATTAAGATTCCGGTATATATAAATACATTAATAGTACCTGTCTTCGAGAGAATAAGCACAGGTGCCTGGTAGAAAGAATCTATAATAGCTCCGTGACCTCTGTCTCTGCAGTCTGCAACCATATATATTTATATAGCTAGAGAGAGATGAAGGGAGAGAGAAGTAGATTATATTCTTTACATGGAGAGAAATTGGTTCAGAGAGAGAGAGAGAGAGGCGTAATGTGCGCCAAACTTATGGGGGGGACGAACCTCTTTTAACTTTGCAGGGGAAGCACGTAACCATCGAACATCACTTGGGTTTTAAGCCAAGATACAAATAAATATTCAGTTTGAATGTGCAAAAGACAAGTCTACCCAAACACTTATAGTCCCATGTTTTGTGGGTAATTAAGTCAGTTTCTGACAAAGTGTCTTCAGGGTTGCATATCCCTTTCCGGAAAGAGCAAATGGAACCATTGACAACAACAGCATTTCCATATTTTTGATTGACCTTGTCTTGTACCATTACAACAATCTCTGTGTGTGTGTGTGTGTGTGATTTGGTCGTGAACTGCGGACTGCAGACATCTATTATTCCATTCAAATGCAAAGGGATATAATAAGTGCCTTGAAGCATGCTCTGCTTCCTGGTAGGATCATTTCTTACTAAAGTTGAGTTGACTTCTGATCACAAAGCACAGTAAATCTGTAATGTTTACATTGAATTAACAGATGTAGTGCTTATAATATGATGACAAATGTTTCACAACTTTGTATCAGAACCTCGTCAAGATATCTCTTACAAAACTGCCTTCAGTAATTGATTCGCTCTGCATGCCACATCATTGATCTTCAGTAATCAACTCACAACTGTTCTTATAATCTGACCTCAAAACAAGTTATCAAGCTGCTTATTTACACAACTGTTCTTATAATCTAACCTCATAATTTACGCTAGTGTCTATCTCACATATACAACTCACAAGTTTCGTGGAGAGTCTCTATCATAATCACAATAGCAATCGGCCAATAGCACAAAACAAATTTACAGAGATAATTGCCTAGATTATGTAGGAGCTTCCCATATCTACCTAATATACATAACACTGCCGTAGACATAGTAATAGATTATATTGAGCTTTCCTACCTCAAGAGCATTTGCTATGTAAGTATCATCCCTTGTATAATCTGACAAGAGGAAACATAGTTGCCTGTAATGTCTTCGGAAGTTATCTAAGTTCTGATTTCCCCTTGCTCTGAAATGTTGACAAGAAAAGAATGAACGCGGAGCTGCAAGTTTTAGACAAGTATCAGTCCAATGATGTATTATCTTTCCAATTATATAGGCAAGTTTGTTGGGGGCAATTCAAGGACGCACAAAAAAATCAAGCTTTTTATTGGGGATTTGACTTGGGATAAATGTTTAACAACCTTTAGAATAAGCCGATAAGTAATCTATAGTCACAATTGTTTATGTCAGGTGCTGCAAATTTGATGTTAAAACTTAAAAGTGAACTGTTTAGGAACATGATAGTTTCCTCTGTTCCCTGATCTTGCAGTTTAGCCCGTATAGACGACGTTGGTCTTGCATTGATACAGCAAGAGTATGCAGGAAATGGGGTAAAGCCCGATGTAAACTATAAAATTCGAGAGAAATCATATATCAGCATGTCTAAGGTATGATAACAAGACTTTTTTCAAGGGAGAGGAAAAATTGTATGATCACAAGTCTGAAGAAATTTATTCATGACAAAGGAATGCACAATGTCGTAATTGATTCTTTCCTGCCTAGGCCATATATGTTCGAAAGGCCTTATAGAGTTTTAGTCTCCATTTCATGCTACAAGGAGAAAGAAGAATACAGTGATTATCTCAAATCTTCTGGCCATCATAAATCTAGCCTGTGTAGACACCTGTCTAGAACCTGTCTAGAACTACATGAAGTGTCGTCCAAACAGTGAATATTCTCAGTTCCTTAACATATGTGTTTGCATATTTACCTGTAAATTGTAATCTTCTCATGAGATATGATGACATGGAATCGGCGGCATATTGTTGAAGTGACAAAGTGGTAAACGATTTCTTCACCATGCAACCAAAATGTTACAGATGCATGATGCATATCAGGCCTGTGGCTATAAAGCAAATGGAGATTCCAGATTTGGCAACCCTCCGAATAGTGAATATGCTCATGGCCTAGGTTGAACATAAATCCCGTGTACCAGGAAGACTTCGAGCTTTCAGTTTCTTTATAGTTAACAATCATACCAAGTATTCAACAACATTTCTCGGATTTTTGAGAGGCTGGAGCTTATAAGTTTTAGCAGCTCACTGTCTGTTTTAAATTGTGGAAGTGGTGCACCTTGAAAACTGGAAAGGAAATCCTAGATCCTAACAGAATCTTCTCAGAAGATTTTGATCATTTATAAATTTAGATTCCAAGTCTCCAAAATTAAATGAAACTTGTGTTCTTACAAGGCAAGTAGGTAACAAACTACAAAAAATATTTATTTTCTATAAACCAAGTCTTAAACACATAAACTTTTAAATGATTAACATCCAAGTGTGAAAATAGGAAACATTAAATCAAGAGTAACATTGACACATTAAGGGTTTTAAAAAATACAAATGGCACATACAAGAAGTTTGATACTCAACAACAGGGGTATTATTAAACCCATAGACAAGCTAACACTAACCCAATACCCTCTTAATATCCCTGGAACGAAATCTAATTACTGCTGTCACTATTATTGCTATTAGTAATATTATTATCAAGATGATGATTGTTACTGGTATTACCTCCCCCGTCTCTCCTCCGTTTCAAGTGAGAGATCTCCAATTGCGTTTTCATGAAAAACTGCATCCTCTGCAACTCTAGCTCCTTTGCAAACTTCATTCTCTGCTTCTCCATCTCCACCAACTGTTGCAGCTTTGAGGTCTCTGCGTGCTCATATGCTTCCCCAAATTTCAGTATTGCTCGAGTCAGCTCTCTAACAGAATTACCCCAATCCGAACCAGCATTTGCATTAACATTTCCATTAAAATGCTTATCCTTCTCTTTCTCCTTCCCTTTCCATCCTAATTGAGCCACCGGCCTCAAATTCATCTCCCGATGGGGCTGCAGAAACCTAGGCCGTTTAGGAATAGGCTCATAAGTCTCAGGAGGAAAACTATCAGCTGAATCAGGAGACGGCTCTCTCTCCGATTGTGAGGACTCAGAATCCACCGGGACTCGCCTACTAATCTGCCTTCTTTGCTGCTGCTGCTGTTTATAATAAGGAAGTGATCTAGCACCAACAGGTATTCCCATAGGCACACCTTTAGGCACAAATGCGGCCGCAGATGTACCAGCACCTCCACCGCTAGAATGAACCTTAGCAGCAGACGGACCGATCAACTGATCAAGCTTATCATAAAACGGCCACTTACTAGGACCACAACCAGAAACAATTTTCGCCTTTTCAGACTTATACTTCTTCTTAACCGTATCGATCCGATTTTTACACTGAATATCAGTTTTCGGAGTTTTACCGAAATGTTCACGACTACTAACAATATCAGCAACTTCTTTCCAGTGTTTCTGTTTAAGATTCCCTCTACTTAGTTCTAGGTACCGTTCTCCCCAGGCATCAATTAACACCGCAGTGGCAGCTTCGCTCCAGCAATCCTCACGGCCGCCACCGTTACCGCCGCTCCTCTGTTGCAATAGATGAGGCTGAGGAGGAGGAAGAAGAAGCTGATGGTGTGGCGGTGGTTGTTGTTGAATAGGAAGAGCGAGGGTGAGAGCGTTGTTGAGAGGAGGAGCGGCGGCGACAGTGACGGTGATGCGGCCGTTACGATGAGACGGCGGAGAATCACTGCGGGGAGAGGGAGATGGATGAGATTGGATCTCGTCGTCTTCATCGTCCATGAGATGAATCTGACGGCCGATACAAATGAGGAATGAGAGAGAGAGAGGGCTAGGGTTTGTTTGACCGGCGAATATAATGAGGAGGAGAGGGAGAGAATACAATTATTTTTATTACCTAATTTTCATTTTCATTTTCATTTTCATTAATCAGTTTAGTCAGTCACCGGACATTTTAAGTTTAACTCTCCTGCGCCGGCTTCTTCTACTTTATTTTCTTTTCTATTTATATTACTTACTTATTATTTTTTACACGTAATAGGATACCCAGCATTTAAATTTTTGAAAACGAAGCTATGCATGCTAAATTCTTTTCCCACGTATAGGAAGGAGCCGGGGTAAAATGAGTTGTATTTTTATCATAATAAGAAACTCCACATTCATAATTTTTTCTGAAAATCCTATTACTCAAGATTATATTCGAAGTTATTATTCATTGCGATACTCTCTCTTAAATGATTTTCTTTTTATGAGTATAAATTTTCTGAATAATCGTATAAGAAATGTTAGAATGATCAAAACAATTTTGACGTAAATAATATGTATATATTATTGGATCATTTACGTATGTTATATATCATTTCCTTGCAAACATACAATTTAATATAATATGCGTCATATATTGAGATGTAGATGGGAGGATGATAATAATTAATAATAAAGTTTAAAAATATAATATTCGATTGATTTATAATTTATCGAGTAATTTTAAAAATTGAATAATTTATTGAAAATTGATGAAATTGAATATATATTTTTGATCAAATTATGAATAATTTATAAATAATTTTTAAAAAAATCTATAACCGTGATAGTATCATTTTAATGATTGTTTCTAACTTCCAGTTAGATAGTTAGTTCAGTAGTAGTTGCTAGTAATTTGGACGGGCCGTTTGGGAGAGGGCCTTCGTAAAGCGATCCGTGGTTAGATAAGTTACAATGTTACATTACACAGATCACAGACCACTGCCTGCTACAGCTACTGCAGGTAGGCTCGTTAGATTCTGAAATATATTTGCCAAACTTGACTGCTGATAATTCAAAAATAAAACCTCTTCCGGTTGTCCTTAACATACGGATCAGCGCTCTTTCGAGTAAATATTTCTCATTAGCTTTAAGTATATTTTTTTTTCAACACCTCTCGATGTAGCCTGTATATCTTAACAGAATCAGGAATTTAATCCTTTTTGTTAAACAAAACCAGCCTGATCCCATTGCATGCAATCGCCAGTCAGGTTTACTTCTATTTCTTTGTTTTTTTTTGGCTCCTCCCTTTGGACTATATAAACGGAGCACATGCCTTGTAACACCTTAAGCAACTCATAATATAATATCAATGATTAGTCCTTCAAAACTGGACAAGAAAATACTTAAGCAGTCGAGCTTCATAGTAAAGTTGAATTATATTACACGTCCCCTGCTAATTTACAGGAAGAAGTTAATTTATACAAATTTCAAAAAAAAAATGTACAGGATACAAAAGATATACTTAGGGCATCACTCCAGTCTAATATATGGAGGAAGCAAGGCCCCTGCCGAAAGCCAGCTGTTCTACTAATCCACTCTTAAAACACCTTCTCCGCGATGATTTAAAAGTATAGATAGATAGATAGATAGATTCGCGTAATTGTCCTTCTTTTGTATGTAGATTGATCATGTGCAACAGCTCAACTGAAAAATCTGTTGTTGATAGGTTTGTCTACATACAATAAGTTGTCGATTTCTCTCCTTAACGATCCAGAGCACTGAGAACAATCCTGCAATACGACACAATAATGTTTATATTAGAAAATCTGAACATGATCACAATGATGTGTACATATTATTCATGGATTGACAGTTGAGGCATTCACCAATCGTAACCAGTTGGGCTCCTTGGCTGAGATCGCTGTAATGCTTCCGGTGTTGATTTTCTCCTTGTTAATTTCTTGAGTTCCCCACGAGGCGAGGTAGCTGAAATACCAACAAACCCCATAAAAGTATGTCAGAAATATAGGTAATTTATGTAAATTTCATATGGGCAAATGCAATTGTACAACTTTATGCGTGCATCAGTACATCAGGAAGTATTTAGGCAAATGCAATTGTACAACTTTATACGTGCATCAGTGCATCAGGAAGTAACCAGTTCATCTAAAACTTTAATGTATTAGAGGAACGCCCGAACAACATCACATCTTGTACTCTTTAACACATCTATCATAATGACAAGTACAATTTTTGACTATGACATAGTTTACGATCCAGAAAGCACAGAATAAATAAAGTGCGTAGTGAGTTGAAGAATTACGAGAAAATGGGGAACCCGGAGTGGTCGGGGTAATCGGAGAAGATGGCACGGAGCCTGAGTCAGGGGAAAGGTTAACATTGCGGATGTCAGAGTTAGAACGGAGAATTGTGATGCTGCGAGACACGGGAACGTTGTCTTGGAGAACATGACTGGCAGACAATCGACGAGAATGTGAGTTGTTGCGGAGCTTGCTGAGGCCAGAATCAGGTGCTGGTCCAGCAAGAGTTTCGTCCCATAGCTGATGAAGAAAGCCCATAGTTGAACTTTTGGTAAGGAAAAAAAATTAGTTAAAAAAATTGTTTCTCTCTTCTTCTTCTCCTTTTTATAACAATGTACCAAATTAAGGAGGCGGCGATATGAGTTTCAAGGTGGAGGAAATGATACGAATGTTACGAATTAGAGAGGGAGAGGGAGGAAATGATACGAATATCTTATTAGATTTCCGAACAGAAAAATTAATGTCAAACGGGGGGAGAGATTCAGGGGACATTATGGAGTTCTTATAGAAGACAAGAGGAGCTAAGATTGATAGACAATTTAGGACAAATCATAAGTTTTATGGCTAATATGGCCGTGTCTGAAAATACCATGTATTTATTAGTAATTTATATGCATGATTGTAATAGCGTGTGTATAATATGGATTGTTTGCATTCGAGTGTTTGTGTTTGTGTTTTAATTTTGATGTGTCTAAAATTTTAGTTTACCTATATATGTATGCGAGATCATGTAAAAGTAGTATCTGATGTGATTATGAACCTCTGATCGTGCTAAAAAATATCGACAATATATACACATGTTTTCGAGAATAACGGTCGATCTTTGAGGAAAGTTTAGGGGTTGAAATGGAATTGGACGGCTTAAAATGTTTGAAGAAGTCGCAGCTTTAAAGGATAAGTGTATCAAAGCAATTTATCAGTTTGAACTTAGTTTGTACAATATTTTTACATTTAGTTTGAGTTTGATTCCCAATCGCAAGAATTTAAAATGTGCGGATTTTTAAGTATAATTTTAAGAAAAATTTTATGTATCCCGAATTTAATCTCAAAATTTTTCCTAAATGCTAAGTTCACAATATATATCATAAATTTTTTAATAATAACATCGGATACCGCATACATATATATACGTTCCAAATTAAAATTTGACATATATTATGTGACATCATTTTGATAAGGTTTTGAGAAATTTATTTGCTTAAATAACATTGTCTTGATTTTAATTAGTATTATATTTTTAATATGTATATAAAAAGTACAAAATTAATCAAAATTATTAATCATGATTTAGGCAAACTTGATTTGAAGTAAGACTTAAATATTGACTTCGAATTTAAGTATAAACTCTGATCAAGACCTACATATTGACTTGGAGTTTAAGTATAAACTCCAATAATTTATAATTTTCGACACGAATACAAATATATTACAATCACCGCTCAGGGATGAGACACAAGTTTCGGGCTAGGGGTGTACACGGATCGGGTTGGGCGGATTGAGAATATTTATCAATCCAACCCAATTAATCCGGGTTTTTAAAATTTTAACCCAAACTGAACCATTTAAATTTGTAACCCAAACCAATTTGTAATTGATGACATATTCAACTTAGCAGCCAAGTCCCTTATGCATGATCTATCACCCATATTAATATTTGTAATTGCATTAGGTGCTTCCTGAATTATGCCCCTTTGTTGCCATGTTATAACTCTGCCCCGCTGCCTTTTATTTTTTTGCTAAGCTCCATATGTATCTGATAGTTCTTGTCGTGACATTGTACTTAATGACAACATCTTTAACTGCACCTTGATAAGGTTTTTCTAGAATTTTCTTTGACTGGTGGCTTAGCAAGAATATAAGAATTTATGATCTTGCATATGTACTAAGCTTCGGTTTTGTCTTGTTAATAGGTGGTTCATTTAAATAAAACCGATGTTGCATGTGTGAAGTCTCTGGTGGTGGTGGTTCATTAAGATCAAAAGAAAAGAATCTATCACCATTCATGTTTAACCAATGGAGTAGATTTTATAAGTAGAGGAGTAAATTTATAAATTCTGCTTTGTATCAACTGACTACTTGGATTAATTTTGTATTTGTATGTGAGAAGTGTAATTTTAGTATCAATCCATGTGTGTGTAATGTTGTGTTTTGATTGGTTGTTGTCAACTTGTCATTTGAAAAAGCAAAATTTAATTTTCTTAAAACCTGTGTTTTTATGCAAAGAGGAAATGTTTAAAGGGACAGAGGGAGTATTACAATAATCCATGTCAGATATGACTTAAACATCCAAAAGAAAGTGATAACACAATACTTAGCCTTTAAACATTGAACTCAATAAATGAAAATAGTGACATATTTAAATATTGAGGATTGATGTTATAAGTTACAGATAAATGAGCCTATCTATTATGCCTGAACATATTTACACTTATAAAATTAATAAATTAACGTGTAAAAATATTTTTAATCGGGTTGGATTGGATCGATTTAAAAATACCGAAACTCATATCCAACCCAATTAAATCGGGTTGACATTTTTTCAACCCAAATATGTATCGGGATGAAAAAAATCGGTTTGGATCGACCGAAATAAGACCGTGTTGGATTGGTTTGGTCGATTTATGTACACCGGACCCAAAATGCAAAATATTATGGCCCAGCTTAGCTGTTGTTCCTCGTCAATGTCATCCTTAATAACGTAAAGTTCTGAGATGAATCGTAGCACCGAAAAGATCTATTTTCGTAACAGCCCAAACATCAACTTGTTTATAGGTGGGTCCGTAGAATAATTCAGCCAACACCCAGATAATTAGCCATTTTAAATTTTGACATCAACTTGCACACTATACTATTGAGCCAAACAACTTGCATAGTTGCAAGTAAAGACAAGAACCAGTTGGTCCATTCAACTGGCTTATGATGATCCCAGTCTTATCATTTTCAAAGTAAAAATGCAAACGCCAATACTCGAACGGTTTTAACAAAACTCCAGAACCTATCATCTTCCTCGCCGTCATAGCAAACTATCGTTGCAGCACGATTATTGCAGCATACTCCGTTAGCAGCACAATTTACCATACTTCGTTGTGGTCCAATTTATCTAGAACGTATAAATAAAAGGACCTATTAAACAAACTATGCTCAGAAATCAATTGAACCTTTGCCATCAAATTAAATTTGGTTCAAGCACGCGGATTGTATCCCGGAACAATTTGAGCCGACTGTCTCGGTACAAGTTTAACTGTAAAATACCAATTCTAGGAATAAAACTAAACTGTTTGAGTTTAAGAATTTTAAAAACAGAATGACCAGGAGACAGCAAACTAAAAAGCTAGCCAAGTTCAGTACAGATTTCAACATGTTAACTATTTGAATCATCTTAATCTAGATATTGACCTCCGAGAAACTGTCCACGCATTTTACAGGACTGCATCACATTAGTAGATGGTAATTGACACTTGACACCATCAAGCAGATATGCCAGCATCTTTGCCAGATGATACATCACGGCTGGACGAGACCCTCTGCTTCCTACCACTCCTACTTTTGTACCCTCCTGGAGCACATCCTCCTTCCCGACGACTTCCCTCGTGTTCCACCTGTCTTCATATAAAAATGTGAGGAAAAAAAACGAAAATAATTTATCGTCGGCACATCAGGAGTACGTTTTGGGGAAGGCAAGGTAAAGATAACACTAACCCCAAAGCTGAACCCTTGAAAGTGAGCCTCAAAGTTCGAGGAGTTTTCAACCTCTGACTTTATTGGATTCAGCTCAAAGTTTCTTTTGCTGGGGAGGCTGGCGCTTTTCCCATAATCATCAAACATAGAGGAAGAACATAAACCAGTACCCCCACCTTGGGTGGAGGAATTGATACCAGCCAAGTCATCTTGAAACATATCCTCAAACAATGTCTTCAGTTCCTCGAAACTTTCCACCACATTATCCTGACAAATGTACAACCATTTGAAAGTAAAAGGCCTGCATCAAAATAACTCGATTCCAATTGAACGAAAAATTGCAGTGGAACTAAAGCCGTCTCTTTTTACTGTCGTAGACCAAGATAATATCAAAATTTAACCAGACATTGCCTTAGATACATTACTCTGATTAACTATATATAGAGAATAGAACTTGGATCCACATAGAAACTTAAATCATACGAGCTTCAGATGCTTGTTTGTGCAAAGACATGACGAAAAGATGGAGAACTTCACTTAACCGATACAACCAAATATTATTGCGGAAATTCACAAAATATCTTAAGAAAATTATCCTTCCTAATTACTGCAGAGTTGTTACTATTAAAGATCACAATAAGACATAGATGAAGGGCTTGTAATATTACAAACAGCAGTCTCCAAGTGCTTTTTGGGAGAATTCAACATCAATCCCGCTTTTTAATCAAACAGAAATTAAAGCGACTGATTTCAAATCCTGACATGGAGGACTAACATTAGCACATAGTATTATGACAAGGTACCATTTAGTTGTCAAAAATGCCTCAGAATTTGATATGGCAAATGTCGAGAGAAAGGAAGTACCACATCTCAGATTCTTTCATTCTAAATAAATTTGCGATACCAGGGATCCAAAAAGTAATGAACTTTAACATCAATTGCAGATATTAAAGCATGCATCGGAACACAATATCTTGGGAAAGAGTAAGCAATCTATGCCATATGCCCAATTGGCATTCATGCATTACAAAATAACATTTGACTGCAAATTATTTCGGGATTATTATGAACTGATAAATGAAATTCTATCCTGAAATTTACAGCTTATGACACACAATGTCAACTGTCAAGCTATGTATAGTATAAGAGTAAGACCGAATCATTGTTCTACATGAAAACGAAGACAGAGACTTACATTAGACTGGTTTTGGCTCATCATAGCTGCCATTTCATTTAGAAAATCACCCATACCCTGCATCCAATTTACTTGAATCAATAACCATGCCAGGAGTTACTCAAATTTGGCAAATAACAATACTCTGCCTAATTCAGTTAATGGCTTAATGATGAGGTCTAATTTGCAGGGGCATATCATATTCGAATAAAAAGATGAAAATGATTCATTAAAAGGGTAATGCATCAAATTCACATTTGTTTATAAACATAATTATACATATACAGAGAAATTATCAGATACTATGTGTTACTAAAACAATTTTGTTTTTACTTTGTACAACCAAAACTGAAACTAGTTATACTTGATAAAGATCCAGATAAACTCACATTATCGCCATCATCATTACTGTCGTAAACTCCAAAGTCATACATAAATCTTTTGTTCTTATCAGACAAGACTGCGAAATCAAGTTAAATCAAACAATCAAATCCCAAGTAATCAAACAAAACATAAACAATTTAACAGAAAAAAATGAAGAAAATGACCAGAATAAGCCTCTTGAATGGACTGAAATTGGTTTTTAGCCTCTTCCACGTACTTAGAATTCCCAGGAGCTGCACAGCGATCAGGATGCCATCTCTATACAGCAAATAAAAAACTTACAAAAATAAGAAATTATAAAGAAAAAAACATGCCTATATAGGCCACAGAATTGACAAACCAGTGCAAGCTTCTTGTAAGCAGTCTTCAGTTGAAGATCAGAGCAATCTTTTGTCAATCCCAGAACAGCATAGAAATCAGGGCTCTTATTTTCATTGGACGCCATTAAATAAAAACAAACACTAAGGCTACAAGAATTATAACCGCTGGGTGACTCCGATATATCGAGAGTTCGAATCTTATCAAAAAATACGAGATATTTATGAGTTCCCTTCCCCTGTTTCCCCTGTAATGTAACAGCAGCCCCTGTTGATAGAAGAAGAATCCAGAAACAGGGGGTGGGTTACGTAAATAAATATTTCATAAACTATACCATATATATAGCATGAGTTAATTAAAAAAATAATTTTAATACTGGGAGATAATAAGAGTGCACGGTTTTTAATTAATTTAAAGGACGTGGATTGTCGGAGGACTATGTTCATAGAATCAACGAGGATTGGATGGATGGCTGAGATGAGTTGGTGCTGAGATATTTATGGGAACTAAACTCTCCAGAAAGTTCTATCATACGTACTCACCTATTTGTCATACTTCTTCTAGACCTCATGTGGTCCTGGGCCTTTCCAGCTTTATTCTTCCTCGCGGTTCTAAAGTTTGCAACCCCACAAATAACCGCATCGCGGAGATATTTTTCGGTGTCGTAACATTCTATATCGATAATAATTAATTGAGAGATCGATTTATGGTTCATTAAAAATTAAAAAAATTAGTTAAAATAAAAAATGAATTAGTATATTCAGATTTTAAAAAATTATTTACTATTTATTTTAAATGTTATAATTATTTTATCTAATTTAACTAAAAATATATAACATTTTTTAAAAAAAAATATATATATATATATATTATCTAAAATTTTATAACTCACAACTTTTTGTTCATTTATAGTAACGTTTGAAAAAAAATGAATACAACTGAAAAAGATAATATTTACTTTCTCGACAAATATTATGATGTACATATTTGATATTTATATGCATGTAATTATCTAAATGATATTTCGATAAAATCAGTGAACAAAGTGATACATGTCATTGAATTTAGTGACCAATATGAAATTTAACTCTGAACAAAAATCAATGTCATTGGATAAAATAAATAAATAAATTGAGTCAACAAATTAGCTAAATAAACTTAGATTAAGCGGTGCATTTATTTTCCGAATAGAAAAATCTTATTTAATACCATATCAAATTGAATAAAAGGAAATTGGTTTATGGCCCAAGAGCGACAACTTTATATAATAATTGCATTCAAATCAAATTAATTGTAATCACTTTGCTCGAATTACTATCAATAATTATTACATATATATAATCGGATTGCATCATTTTAATAGGGTCATATTATGATGATACTTCTTAAATAATATAGCTTAATCTGATCCTAAGAATCAGGATGGAGACAAGTAAGTTTCCAATCAGGAGACAAACTACCAAAGAAAAGCAGTCTCGAGAATGGAACTCAATAACTTTAAGTAGATCCGAGAATAAGAGAGAATAGAGAGAAAAGGAAATTGATACTTTGTCCTTACATTCCTTTGACTTTTATCACCAATCATTTACCTAATAATGAAAATAGTAAATATTCAGGATAATACAGTAATGAACTGACAGCTGCATAATTGGTTGCATTACTAACGGTCTCTTTACTACTCTTTGTTGCCGTTATTCCCTCCTGCCAACTCAGCTCCACCTGTCCCTTTTCTGATTGGTGATCATTTCCCCCTTGAATTGTATCAATGCTCCCTCCTTGAAATGATCCTTGACCCCAAGGATCAAATAGTGGAAATTGCTGCATTATCACGGTGGCATCCTCCCATGATGCTTCTTCTACAGGGTAGCCTTCCCACTTGACCAACCACTGGACCACTGGTAGGTTCTTTCGCTTCACAGTCCTGATTTCCATCACAGCTGCAGGTAACTTTAGTCTCGGTGCTTCTTCTTCTCTCCCAGGATCCCAGGAGGTGGCATGATAATGGTTTTAGATAAAGGGCCCTGATGTTTCCTTAGCAATGATACATGAAAAGTGGGATGAATCCTTGAGTTTGCTGGGAGTTTGAGAGTATACGCCACATTTCCCACCTTTTTAATTACTTCATAAGGCCCATAGTACCTTGTTGAGAGCTTCTGGTTGTTTCTTCGTTCTACTGATTGTTTCCGGTATGAATGCAGCTTGAGATAGACCCAATCCCCAACGTTGAAATGTCGCTCATACCTCTTCCTATTTTCCAGTTGTGTCATTCTATTTCTGGCCTTTGCAAGGTTAGCCTTGAGTAAGGCTACAGTACGCTCCCTCTGCTGCAAACTGTGATCTACTGCTTCCACAAGGCAAGAACCTGGTAAATAAGGTTTGTATATAGGGGAGGTGGTTGGCCATACATAATTTCATAAGGAATCATTCTTGCAACCGTGTGGTAAGTAGTGTTGTACCAAAATTCTGCTAAGGGCAACCAATAACTCAACTCCTTCGGTGATTCATGACACATGCACCATAAATACGATTCCAAACAGCGATTTAATACCTCCGATTGACCGTCAGTTTGGGGAATATGAGGTAGAAAGATTGTGCCTGACCCCTTGGAGTTTAATGAACTCAGTCCAGAATTGATTGATAAAAACCTTATCTCTATCGGAGATAATAGTTGTAGGGAAGCCATGAAGTTTGTACACATAATCCAAGAAGGTTTGTGCTACCTTTAATGTTGTAAATGGGTGTGATAGAGAAATAAAGTGAGCGTATTTGCTAATACGGTCAATGACTACCAATATCACCTCTTTATCATGGGACTTGGGCAACCCTTCGATGAAGTCCATGGTTATCGCTTCCCACACTCTTTCTGGAATGGGTAGGGGCTGTAGAAGGCCTGGATAAGCATGATTATCGTATTTGCACCTTTGGCATGTCAAGCACTGTTTTACATAATCTGTTACACTCTGCTTCAATCCCCGCCAATAAAACAGGCCCTTGATCCTTTTATAAGTGGCTTCGACGCCCGAGTGGCCTACTTGAGGCGAGTCATGCATCCAGTAGAGTACTTGCTGTTTCACACTGTTATTGTCCCCGATTACCAACTTCCCTTTCTTTCTCAACTGACCACTGTTCCAGGTGTATGCAGGGTGAGACTGTGGATCTCTTTGAATGTCACGTATGAGCTGCTGCAGATTAGTGTCATCTTGCCACGTATCACTGATCTCATCCAACAAGGTGGAGTGGACTGAAGTGACCATCATGGTGTTGATATGGAGGTTGGGTGTTCGTGAGAGAGCATCAGCAACCTTATTCTCCTTTCCCATCTTGTATTCTATCACATAGTCAAAACCTGTAATTTTAGATAACCACTTCTGCGGGAAGGGTGTTGCAAGCTTGTGATCCAACATGTATTTTAAACTTTGTTGATCCGTCTTAATCACAAATGGCTGCATTACCAAGTAGTGTTGCCACTTTTTCACAGCCCACACAACAGTCATAAGTTCCCGTTCATATGCTGATAGTTGCATTGTTCTTTCCGAGAAAGCTTTGCTCATGAACGCAATGGAATGGCCTTGCTGCATTAAAACCGCTCCAATACCTTGGCCAGAGGCATCTGTTTCCAGTACAAATGGTTGGGTGAAGTCTGGCAGTGCCAATACTGGAGGAGAGCTCATGATCTGTTTTAATTGTTCAAATGCCCTTGATGCTTCATCATTCCATTCCACAGCATCCTTGTGCAGGAGTTGAGTTAATGGTCAACAGTTTTTTCCATAATCTTTGATGAACCTGTGATAGTATCCCGTGAGGCCTAAGAAGCCTCTTAGCTGCTTTAAGTTCACGGGTCTGGGCCAATTCAGAATGTCATGTACCTTTTCTGGTTCCGTCTCCACACCTTTTTCTGATATTACATGACCTAGGTAGCAAATTTGAGTTGATCCAAAAGCAAATTTTTGAAAATTAATATGTAGAGAATTAGTTCGCAGATTCTCCAGTTCCAATTCCAGGTGATGCAAATGCTCTTCCCAACTGGAGCTATACACCAACACATCGTCAAAAAACACCAGTACATATTTTCGAAGCAGTGGTTTAAAAACCACATTCATTAAAGCTTGAAATGTGGAGGGGGCGTTGGTAAGGCCAAATGGCATCACCAAATACTCAAAGTGGCCAAAGTGGGTTTTAAACGCCGTTTTATGAATATCCGGAAAGCTCATGCGAATTTGATGGTACCCCGACTTCAGATTAATCTTAGAAAAGAATTTTGTTCCTTTTAGTTCATCCAACAACTCCTCTATGATAGGGATGAGAAATTTATCTTTAATAGTTGCCTTGTTAAGGTTCCTATAATCGATACACATCCTCCATAGCCCATTTTTTCTTAACCAGTACTATAGGGGATGCAAAAGGACTATTGCTCGGCCTTATGACTCCTTGTTCGAGTAATTCCTCCATCATCTCCTCGATGACATTCTTTTGTAACACCAGATAGCAATATGGCCTCATATTAATGGTATTTGTCCCCTCCTTTAGGGGTATGTGATGATCAAAAGCAGGACGTATGGGGGGGGGTAATGTAGTTGGGTCTTGAAAAACAGGCTTATACTTATCTAATAATTCAAGTAAGGAAGGGTCTGTGGAATTAGGAGTACCTGTGCGTATGCCATCTTCCATAGGAATTAGTTGCAGCATTGATAATTCTCCCGAGGAAGCTACCAGTTTATCAAGTTTTGCAGCTTTCACTCCTTTGAGTTTTTTGCCTGTTGCGCCCCTTAACTTGATCCTTCTCCCTTTATGATGAAACTCCATGGTGAGTTATTTGAAATCCAACACCACTCCCAATACTAGATCACTTCCACTCAAGGGCAATAATATTACATCCGCTGCAAAGTCAGATCCTTGCATTTTCCAGTTGAAATTTTTAATCATCGTGTTGCATTGAACCTGCCCTCTGTTAGCTACCTTCACCCACATAGGAGGTATTATTTCGATCTTACAATCTAATTTCAGTGCCTTCGAAGAGTCGATGAAGTTATGGGTGCTACCTGTGTCAAGCAACAGTTGAAGAGACTTTTTCCCATGATGACCTTCCACCTTCATCGTCTGAAACGCACACATCCCTTCCATGGCGTGCATTAAGATCTGGGCACATTCCACATCCTCTGTTTCTGCATATACTTCCTCAGAAGACTGGTCCACTTTCTCCGTTTCGTCCACCTCCTCTACTTTAATATGGTAGAGCTGCGATTTCTTGCCTCTGCATTTGTGACCCGGCTCATATTTGGCATCACACCAGAAACATATTCCTTTAGCTCTTTTTTCATTGAATTCACCCGAGGTCATCGTTTTACGGTTGGTACTGATGAAGGGTTTCTGGGTAGTGGTGTTTTTTGTGAAGGATGTAGGTGTGAATGGGAGTTTTGATGAGGTGGGGTTTGGGAGAAGTGGTGGTTTGGGTTGGGTTTTCATTCGACGAGCTTTAACACTCGCTTCTTGAAGCTTAGCAAGACACAATGCCTGTTGTAGTGACTTAGGGTTGAACATCCGTACTGCTAACTGTATTTCCGCCTCTAATCCACCAACGTAGCAGCTTAACAAATATTCCTCCGATAAGTTAAGTCTACTGGCCAAGGCATCAAAATTATCATGGTATTCTTGCACTGTACCAATTTGAGTCAAGGCCTTCAGATCTGCAATTGGATCGTCATAATGCTCCCCAAATCGAGATGTTATAGCCTCAACATATTGACCCCGGGTTGGTAGTGTCACGCCCATTCTTTTTATTTAGGTTTGGTGCCAAAGAAGGGCTTTACCTTCAAGGTGAATAGAGGCAAGTTTAACCCTATCCGGGTCATGAATATTATCCAGATCAAAAAACTGGATGCATTTATACAGCCATGCCTTCAATTTTTCACCATCAAACTTTGGGAAGTCGACCTTTGTAAGACGAGCAGAGTAGTGTTGATATGGGGGTTTGTCAGATGTACCTGTTTGCTGAAGCTTCGAGCCTGAACCGATAATCATCGTATCATCCCGTGTTTTATTTTTGTCCACCATTAACTTGTTGAGCTGGATCGAGACCCCAAGTATCATGTCGTTCAACTCCGATATAGCCTTTGCATTCTCTGCGATAGAAGCCCCCTGTAGTTGATATGTGTCAGCCAACTTTTCACTTTGTTCATCAAGAAGGGTCTTCAATATTAACTCCTGATTATGAGTTGTAGTTTCATCTCCTTCTGTGCTTTTGCCACCGCGTGGAGCCACCATCGTTGCCGAGGAACGTCTGGGCTCTGATACCAATGATACTTCTTAAATAATATAGCTTAATCTGATCCTAAGAATCAGGATGGAGACAAGTAAGGTTCTAATCAGGAGATAAACTATCAAAGAAAAGCAGTCTCGAGAATGGAACTCAAAAACATAAAGTAGATCTGAGAGTAAGAGAGAATAAAGAGAAAATGAAATTGATATTTAATAATGATTATTTGTCCTTACATTCCTTTGGCTTTTATCACCAATCATTTACCTAATAATGAAAATAGTTAATATTCAGGATAATACAACAATGAAGTGACAACTGCACAATTGGCTGCATTACTAACGGCCTCTTTACTACTCTTTGTTGCCGTTATTCCCTCCTTCCAACTCAGCTCCACCTGTACATTTCTGATTGGTGATCATTTCCCCTTTGTATCATATGATTAACCCCAAATTATTCAATTGAAATGAGTTTTTTAAAAATTGACCCGTGCAAGCTTTGATTTTGAACGAGTCTGACTTAGTCGGCCCCAAAAAGGGTTAATTTGTTATCAGGCTAATTTTTGTTATCAGGCTCATAATTCTAGTTATATAAGCTTGTCTTAGCTGATTCATTGAATAAACTTCAATATACAACAATGTTGGGCCACAGCTCATCTAGGAGTAAGCCCAAGAGACAAGCCCACAACAAGAAATGCAGGCTGTTACGTGACAGCAAGAAAAAGAGTAGACAATGAGAGCCATATAGCAATAGTTCAGTTTTATTGTTCTCTGTTCTGATTGTAAAGTTAAATAAGATGCAACAAGTCAAGTGAATACTTTCCAGGCTACCTACATGGATCCATTGAGCAGTTGCTGGCTAAAAACTATGTCTGCAATTTATTCAGCAGGACAAAATACAAGTACAAAGGTTTTATTTCTTAAAATTTAAGGTGAAATCCCCGGAAAACGAGAAGAAGTTACAGGGCTGCTTTCATTTCAAGACTCGAAAAGTGACTCGAGGTTGTGAGGGCCTGTAACACTAGAACTTCCTTCCCACATTAGCCTGGACAATTGCTGGTTAGCCATTTCACTGGGATGAGCAGAGTCAAAAAACAAATACTCTCTAGCATTCTTGCATAGTTCATACTCTTTTACGTCTCTCATTCCCCCGCAGCTATTAATTCCTCTGTAAGGACCGCTGCCACAGCATGCACTGTCCCCGGTCTTAAAACCTTGACATAGTAAACACGACGTCAATTTAGGCCATAATAAAATTGTAACCACGGTACATTTTAAAAATGTGATATCACAGAAATTAGTATCGGGGATACCATATTTGGATGGATTGATCATTCTGTCATTAAAGGCAGTGTAGAAATCAAAAAAGGAATACGTAAACCCTTCCAAGTGCTTCTCTAACTTGTGCAAGTTTTCAGAAACTGCTTTATTGTGTTCTTGTACCAGTGCTGTTAAATCTTCTGTCCAGAAGTCTTCACGGGTTGTTTTGATTTCTGTTTTCTGCGCCTTCATGCTTGGCACACTACTAAAGGCCGGTATGGTAACAAAACTGAATTTCCTTCCCCCGGTCGTGTATATTGCCTGTCAATTATCAGGAAAGTTGAATACAGTTTTAAAGGTATTTTAACAAGCTAGAAATATTAAATTAAGTACACAGTTAAGCTAAGCACTTTAAGGACAGAGGTCAAGTTTCCTATGATCATGCTCCTATGTTGTTCAGAGTCTCTCTTGGCGGTGCTTAAGTAATCATTAATCCCAATGCTAATCATATAAACAGATCTCGAGAGAAGGGCTGAAGCTTCTTCATCTCCTAGCTGTTGCTTTAGTTGATCTGTCACATTCTTGAATTGATTCAACTGTGTGTTGAGGTTTATCACCTGTCAGAAGAAACATATTTGACCAATCTTATGAGGTATTTAGATTAAATGAGAAAGCTTTTACTTGCAGACATGTTTTTGTTTAGAACTTTATAAGATATTTACCCGTCCTGGATTTGTTTCATCGAGAGCACCAGCTCCCCCAGAGGCAAAATTTGCTCCATCAAGATAACGATGATTCCCAGGTTGGAGAAATGGTGGAATTAGCTGCAGTCCAGCGTACTCGCCTAAAAAGTAATTGTCACTTGTAAAACTTAAGGTGTGTGCTTAAATTAGCTAACAGGTGTGTGCTTGTGGTGCTGTGTGTGTGATCTTACAGATGAAATCAGGGATTATGCGACCATCAGTAAATCTTCCAGTTGGTTCAGAGAAATATGATTTTCCGTAGGGCCAAAAGTTCGCCTGGAAATTGGTATTGGTTGTACTGATATAATTGTTGTTACCAGGATCGTATAGTGAATCTCCGAACACAAACAGGGCTGCTTTATGATTAATTATGTTGCGGCTGCTTTCTTTTTCCCACAGCTTTGTTATTATTGAGCTTGTGTTTTGACACAAAACAGTTGTGCTGCTGATTAACAGCAACAGGGCACAGAAGCGAAGCCTTGTTGCTGATGGGGCTGCGCGTTCTGCCATTGCAGGTTAGCTCTCTCAGTTTGATTTGTTCTGTGATAGAAGTTTGTGAGGAAAATAAGTAGGAGGATTGAATTGAGCTTTGAACTACTAGGTAGGACATCTTTTATAATCAGTAGATTTTTGTATGTTCAAATCCTAAACCCCCGAAGACCGTCAAAGTTCCATTTGAAACTTGAAATATCAAATCTGTTAAAATCTTAAACCCCCTACAAGTTTCCATTTGAAACTTGAAGCATCAAATCTCATAACATCTGTGTTTTATCTATATTTTGACTATCTGCAACTTATCTCTTCGATTCAGCCCTGCAAACGGAAAATATCTGATTTTATTTTTTAAATTTAAGGCGTTTTCAAAAACCGTTCTATGAGTTCTTTTCACCATTATTGTCTATCTGTTACTGCACTGGAAACAATATTGTCTTACAGTTTCAGATTGTGAACGAGTATTGTCTTATATTATGAAGTCCAACTCTGGAGGCAAGTTTTGCGTTTAATATCTTGAATGCAAGTGCTACTGAAAGATGGATGTGCAAGCTTTTCGTCAATGCCATTAAGCATGATGCAGGCAAGACTTAGCCACGCGGATAAGAGTCCGGGGGCAGTTGTTTCTTATTCGAATTTCTATAACTGACTTGTACAAAAATATTAAAAAAGATAAGATGTGTACGAACGAGCCCTTTTGAAAGACCCTAATAGGGTTAAGGGAGGCTTGTTTAATATGTGAATACTTCCAAGATCTATCTCCAGAGGCAATTCTTTGCATAATAAAAGCTTCCGCTTTATAAATAAAGTTGTTAGGCTATGACATGTATTTGTACATACGTGCAAATGTAAACAAACTTGCTTAATTATGAGAAGAGAACGAAGACGTAATTATTTGGTTTTGTTTGTAAAGAGATAATGATTACAGAGAGGCTAATTAGCTCAACTTTGACAACTGGAAAAATGACTTGAGGTTGTGAGGGCCTGTAACACTAGAACTTCCTTCCCACATCAGCTTGGCCAATTGCTGGTAAGCCACTTCACTGGGATGATTCGAGTCGAAGAACAAATATTCACCAGCATTCTCACACAGCTCATACTCTTTAATCCCTCTCATCCCACCGCAGCTATAGACTCCTCTATACGGACCGCTCCCACAGCAGGCACTGTCCCCATTCTTAAAACCTTAACAAGTTAAAAAATGGACACCAGTTCAAGGCCATTAGAAATGGTAAACAGGGCATATTTATATATTTTGCGATATCACTGAAAGTAGTTTGAACATACCATATTTTGATGGATTGTTCATTCTTTCATTAAAAGTAGTGTGAAAATCAAAAACGGAGTACTTAAACCCTTCCAAGGCCTTCTCTAACTTCTGCAACTTCTCGGAAACTGCTTTAGAATGTTCTTCTACCAATGCTGCTAGATCTTTGTTGCAGAAGTCTCCGCTATAGGTTTTATTTGCTGCATTTTGTGCCTTTATGCTTGGCCAACAACCCAAGGGCGGTAAGGTAATGAAACCAAATTTCCTTCCCCCCGTCTTATGTATGGCCTGTCAATCGTCAAGGAAACTTGAATACGGTGTTTACAAAATTTGAGCTAATGATATAACATATAGTATTGAAGTAAGATAAGCACTTTGATGACAGAGGTCAAGTTTCCTATAATCATGCTCATGTACTGTTCTTGAGTGTAGGATTGTTGGGAGTCTCCGCGGGTGGGGCTCAAGTAGTCATTGCCTCCAATGCTAATCATATAAACAGACTGCGAAAGGAGGTCTGAAGCTTCTTCATCTCCTAGCTGCTGCTTTAGTTGATTTGCTACATTCTTGAATTGATTCAGCTGTGTGTTGAGGTTTACCACCTATAGCAGAATCAAAATTAACAAATCTCGCAATATCATTAGAATCAATCGCATAAGCTTTTGGTTGTACATTTGCAATTGTTGAAAAAACTTACCAATCCAGGATAAGTTTCATCCAGAGCGCCAGCTCCCCCAGAGGCAAAATTTGCTCCGTAAACAAAATGATGTTTCCCAGGTTGGAGATAAGGTGGAATCATCGGCAATCTTGCGTACTCACCTAGCAAGTAATTGTAAGTTACAGAAACTTAGTTGTCTCCATAAATTAGTTAAAATGAATAGTAAATATCAAATTGTGTGCAATCTTACAGATAAAATCAGGAATGAGGCGGCCATCGGAGAATCTTCCTGTAGGTTGGGTGAAAAATGATTCTCCGTAAGGCCAAAAATTAGCCTGGAAATCGGTGTTGGTTGTGCTGATATAGTTGTTGTTACCGGGATCATACAGTGAGTCTCCGAACACAAACAGAGCTGCTTTATTATTAGTTGCGTAGCAGCTGACTTGTTTTTCCCACAGCGAGCTACTGATTATGCTTTGACACAAAACTGCAGTACTGCTAATTAAAATCAGCAAGGCACATAACTTAAAACTTGTTGCTGATGATGCTGCTCCTGCCATTGCTGATTAACAAGTTTTTCTTGTTTACTATTTATAGATAGATCCTTTTGAGTCTTGGCCTACACATCATTATCTCTATTATTATGTCATAATCATAATAATTACAGTTGTTGTAGTACATAGTATTTTACTATTTAATTATTATATAATACAAGTCTGTACTCTTGTATTTCCAGTTTGAAGCATCAGATCTCTTGTAAGATTTCAATTTTATTATCTTGACTTTTTAACAATCTTTTAGTATATAGCAGCCTCAAAAGCAGAGGAAACAGAAAATCAATTATTTTATTTTCCAGAGCATATGCATTCCTTTAAATAGTGCCTATCTATGAACTATTCTATGAATCACCTTAAAACAATTATTGTGTTCATATGACAGAAAAATCAAGAGGTTTTTTAAAGAGAGGCGGCGTGAGCTGATTCTTTTATACGGTCTCTAAATGTTACGAGAAAGACACATGTTCTGGGATTGGGATAACAATATCCATGAAATATTTAGGAACTATAAACATGGAGAAGTTTTATTTCTGAAAATGAAATACAATGCAGACTTAACAGGCCGGTTAAATGGATTCACTTTAATACTCAAAAAATGACTTGAGGTTGTAAGGACCTGTAACACTATAACTTCCTTCCCACATTAGCTTGGCCAGTTGCTGGTTAGCCATTTTGCTGGGATGAGCAGAGTCAAAAAACAAATACTCGCTAGCATTCTTGCATACTTCATACTCTTTTACGTCTCTCATTCCACCGCAGCTATTAATTCCTCTGTACAGACCGCTGCCACAGCATGCACTGTCCCCGGTCTTAAAACCTTTTTTTAAGACATCAATTTAAAATTGTAACCACTGCTTTCTAATTACGATATGCAGAAAGTATTTTCGGGAGTATGTACCATATTTTGATGGATTGATCATTCTGTCATTAAAAGCAGTGTAGAAATCAAAAAATGAATACTTAAACCCTTCCAAGTGCTTCTCTAACTCCTCCAGGTTTTCTAAAACTGCTTTATTGTGTTTTTGAGCCAGTAATCTTCTCTGCAGAAGTTTGTTTTGGTTTCTGTTTTTCGTGCCTTTATTCTTGGCACACTACCCAAGGGCGGCATGGTGACAAAACTAAATTTCCTTCCCCCGGTCTTGTATATTGCCTGTCAATTAGTATTAGGAAAGTTGAATACTGTGTTAAAGGTATTTTTAACAAGCTAGACATATATAATAGAGTATACAGTTAAGCTAAGCACTTTAAGGACAGAGGTCAAGTTTCCTGTGATCATGCTCCTATGTTGTTCAGAGTCTTTCTTGGTGGTGCTTAAGTAATCATTAATCCCAATGCTAATCATATAAACAGATCTCGAGAGAAGGGCTGAAGCTTCTTCATCTCCTAGCCGTTGCTTTAGTTGATCTGCTACATTCTTGAATTGATTTAACTTTGTGTTGAGGTTTACAACCTGTCAGCAGAAACAGATTTGACCAATCTCATGAGGTTATTAGATTAAATGAGAAAGCGTTTACTTGCAGAAGTGCTTTTGTTTAGAACTTTAGAAGATATGTATACCAGTCCTCGATTTGTTTCATCGAGAGCACCAGCTCCCCCAGAGGCAAAATTTGCTCCATGAAAATAATGATGATTCCCAGGTTGGAGAAATGGTGGAATTAGCTGCAGTCCAGCGTACTCGCCTAAAAAATAATTGTCACTTGTGAAACTTATGGTGTGTGCTTAAATAAGCTAACAGGTGTCTATGTGTGTGATGTACATGATGTGTGTGTGTGATCTTACAGATAAAATCTGGGATTATGCGGCCATCAGTAAATCTTCCAGTTGGTTCAGAGAAATATGATTTTCCGTAGGGCCAAAAGTTCGCCTGGAAATTGGTGTTGGTTGTACTGATATAGTTGTTGTTACCAGGATCATATGGTGAATCTCCGAACACAAAGAGGGCTGCTTTATGATTTATTATGTTGCAGCTGCTTTCTTTTTCCCACAGTTTCATTATCATTGAGCTTAAGTTCCGACACAAAACTGTGGTGCTACTGATTAAAAGCAACAAGGCATACAAGTGAAGCCTTGTTGCTGATGGGGCTGCAACTTCTGCCATTGCAGGTTAGCTCTGTCAGTTTGTTTTGTTAACTATATGTAAAAGCTTTATGCTCCAACTGGCTGAAATTTCTCTGATTGAAGTTTGTGAGGAAATAGGCAGGAGGATTGAATTGAGCTTTGAACTACTTGGTAGGATATCTTTTATAATCCGTAGATTTTAGTATGGTTAAATCCTAAACCCCCGAAGACCGTCAAAGTTTCATCTGAAACTTGAAATATCAAATCTGTTAAAACGATTATGTTCTTACTCTTACATTATTAAGTCCAACTGAAACAGAAACGTTTTATGTTTAATGTTCTTGTATGCAAGTGTCATCGAAAGAGTTTAACTCTTATACTGCTGATTGGTTCATTTCCTGCTGAAACATGGATGTGCAAGCTTGTTGTTGTTTATTGTTGCATATCTAAGAACACATAACATGGAGAAGTACATAAGGTTTTATTTCCAGAACTACGATACAAGCAGACGTTACAGGCTGGTTAAGTAGATTCATTTGAAGACTCAAAAAATGACTTGAGGTTGTTGGGGCCTGTAACACTAGAATTTCCTTCCCACATTAGCGTGGCCAGTTGCTGGTTAGCCGCTTCACTGGGATGAGCAGAGTCAAAGAACAAATACTCGCTAGCATTCTTGCATACTTCATACTCTCTTATGCCTCTCATCCCACCGCAGCTATTAAGTCCTCTGTATGGACCGCTGCCACAGCATGCACTGTCCCCGGTCTTAAAACCTTGATATCGTGAAACACACCTTTATTTAGGCCATTTAAAATTTGTAGTCACTAAGTATCACAGAAATTAGTTTGAGAAATACCATATTTTGATGGATTAACCATTCTGTCCTTAAAAGTATTGTAGAAATCAAAAAAGGAATACATAAACCCTTTCAAATGCTTCTCTAACTTCTCCAGGTTGTCAGAAACTGCTTTATTGTGTTCTTGTACCAGTGCCGTTAAATCTTCTCTGCAGAAGCCTTCACGGGTTGTTTTGTTTTCTGCAATTTGCGCCTTTATGCTTGGCATACAACCAAAGGGTGGCATGGTGACAAAACTAAATTTCCTTCCCCCGGTCTTGTATATCGCCTGTCAATTATCAGGAAATTTGAATACTATGTCTAAATTATTTTAACTAGCTACAAATGTTATATAGAGGATACAATTAAGCTAAGCACTTTAAGGACAGATGTCAAGTTTCCTATAATCATGCTCCTAAGTTGTTCAGAATCTCTCTTGCTGGTGCTTAAGTAATCATTAATCCCAATGCTTATCATATAAACAGATTTGTAGAGAAGGGCTGAAGCTTCTTCATCTCCTAGCCGCTGCTTTAGTTGGTCTGCTATGTTCTTGAATTGATTGAGCTGCGTGTTGAGGTTTACCACCTGTCATTGACACATAATTGACCTCATCCTCATGATGTCATTAGATTAAAACAAAGCTTTTAGTTGCAAATTTGTTCTTATTTAGAAGATACCAGTCCTGGACTTGTTTCATCGAGAGCACCAGCTCCTCCTGAGGCAAAATTTGCTCCATAAAGATACTGATGATATCCGGGTTGGAGGTATGGTGGAATCAACAGCAGCCCAGTGTACTCACCTAAAAGGTAAATTGTAACTTGCAAAGCTTTAGCTGTCTCTATAAATTAGCCAACAGATGTGTGTGTGTGTGAGCGGGTGTGTGTGATCTTACAGATAAAATCAGGGATTATGCGGCCATCAGTAAATCTTCCTGTTGGTTCAGAGAAATATGATTTTCCGTAGGGCCAAAAGTTAGCCTGGAAACTGGTGTTGGTTGTACTGATATAGTTGTTGTTACCAGGATCGTATAGTGAATCTCCGAACACAAACAAGGCTGCTTTATGATTAATTATGCTGCAGATGCGTTCTTTTTCCCCCAGCTTTGTTTTAATTGAGCTTATGCTTTGACACAAAACTGTAGTGCTACTGATTAGAAGTAACAAGGTACACAACTGAAACCTTGTTGCTGGTGGTGCCATTGCAGCTTGGCTGTCTCAGATTCTTATGTAAACTAATTTTAAAAGCTATGATAAAAGTTTGTGAAAAATGAAAATATCCTTTTCAAGTCGGTGGAACTCTGCTTTCAATTGCTAAATATAGAATGTAGTAACCGCTATGATCTTGCTTAATATAGATATACTTGTGTAAACAATTATGATCTTGCTTCATATATACTTGTGTTAACAACTATGATCTTTTTTTAACCGGAAATAGCTTGATAAATAAATGATCGTACACTATAGTAAGAACGTGTAGATGTGAACCTATGAAATGCTGAAATTTAAAAATAGCCTTCGACATAACGAATAAATTATTATAAGTTGTCGTGAGAACACGTAGATGGTAATCGAGGAAATGCTAAAATTATAAGCTTCCGTTTGAAAAATGAAATTTAGAACAACATAAATTGTGTTTATCTTCAACAACAAAAAGATTATATTGCTGAATAGTTCATTTCCTGGTTAATACAAACCCACTGGATCACAAAGAACTTGTAGATGCTTTGCTTCTACAAGTAAAAACATTTCTATAATAAAATGGTTTTATTTTCTCCATTCCTTAGCTGTAGCAATTGTTCTCCAACACAATCAGAAATAGACCTGCATAACAAATTATAATTCTGTTCTAAGTATTCCAACTATTTCAGATATATGTTAGTTTAGCTAGATTCTTCGCCATTGTCCTATAGTTTGTAGTTATATTAGATGCAAGCGGTCAGGTGATCACCTTTCGTCTAGATATATAGACCCATTGAGCAGTTGCTTGAAAACGATTGAGCGTAAGTAGGAAACGATGTCTGCAGGGACAAAGAATGGTCACCCGTTTAAATTTGTTTAGCAAAATTTGTTGTCTAATTTCTACCAATGCAGACTTAAAATGAATTAAGGAGGGCAAACAAGAGCTGTGATACTTACTAGGTGAGTTTCTACTGCTCTAATGTTATGAGCTGCATTAATGAGTGTAAGAGATCTATCATCTATATATATGTCACATTCCAAGGCAACCTACAAGGTTAAGAACAGAAGAAGAAGTAAGAAAAACTACGATCCCAGTTAACATTTCTTGAAGAACATAGTTCAATGACTGATAACTTTATAGTACATACCTTGACCATTGGTAAGGTAATGTGGAAGACTTGAATGTGAGCTTTGACATCACCTAATATTCTTATCTTAGCAAGGGTGTGTGAGGAAACATTTGAAACACTTGAGAGGATTTGACTGATATTTACACAATGGAACAAGACTCTAGTAGGTACACTTACATTTGTGCTATGAGCAGGTTGATAAAACTCAGGAACTCGGATTGATCCGATTATCATATCTTCACTGAAGATGTGCATTCGTGATCTGCTATACTTCATACCAATCTTATTAGGGTTTTGAGCATTGAAACTCAATGAAACAACTGATGAAACATAAAGGGTTGAGTTTGAGTAAACATCCAATTTATATGAATCTAAGCTTACTGTCCTGAGCGAAAAAATGGGCTTTTGAGGTTTCACGACAAAGATTACCATCAACGTAAGTGTCCCCATGGCCGTGATGAGGATGATAACAGTTAAAAAGAGAAAGAAACAAGACTTCTTCAAAGAAAATGTGCGGAAGAATTCCTCAGAGTATGATGGACTTTGTATAGCGATATCCATATATGCAGCTCTATCTTCATATTGGAGCTTGATGACCAGAGAAAGTGTTGATAGAGGATATAGGGCTAGCTACTTGGAGGAGGAGGCAGAATGTGATGTTTTACGTATGATTTGCCTTTCTTCTATTCCTTTCTTGGATTCAACTTTGAACTTTTATGTTTTCCTTTCTGAAGACTTCTCCCGTTGAGCAACTTTTAGAGGAAAGGAATGACTTCACTGTCAAGCTAGCAGGATATACAGTTTACAGTGTGTTCGTGGATGTGCCCGTGCAGCCTGTGAGCACGTATCTATTGATGATTATGTCACTGATACTTTCACTTTGACATATCTGCAAATGACTCCACCATTTTTGGATTTAAAAAAGAGAAACTGACATCTGCAGGGAAGTTCAGTCGAGCATTGTGTGGATTTTCAATGGATAAGCACGCTCTTACTAGCTTCAAAATGTCCATCAACAATAATAAGGAGAACCTGTAAACAAGCTTTACTGTCATCGTCTCATCGATGCTCACAGACGGAAGGCAAGACTAGCCACATTATTCAAAAATAGCCATTCCCTTAAACGAGAACTTCTCAATCTGCCAAGTTAACCAATCAACCGAATCCATTGCACCCTAAGGTATAATTCTTGATAAAGGCCACTTGACAGAATTCACTAGCTATACCTTTTCCCCTGAACAGAGTATAAAATAATCGTATGATATGACACAGTTTCATCCACCACACATCAAAATCACAATACTAGTTATCTATAACCTATGTATTGCATACAAGAATAGGCAAGCTTAGCACTTTTAGTGCCTTATCTCCATCAACAAGATGACGCGTGAAAGAAGTCTTCAAAATTGCTTAGTAGCATGTCCATTTTAAACATCTCTTCGTAACTAGACAAACTGACTTAATAAATGAGTTATATAATGTTCGTAAGCAATTAGCACTTTGGCAAAGCTTCGTTAATGCTAGTATGTTTAATGTATTAAAATCTAGTAAAGTACATGATCAGTCAAATATTATAATACACGGCCCTTTTTATTCCAGTTGCTACACTCAGGGATCTTGTGTCCTTTCTAGGTCCAACTACCCTTTGATATAATGAAACACTCGAGCAACTTGAAAATACATGCAGAATATCCCTACCACGACAGATGCCCAAAGCAGCCGCCCCTTGACAGAAAAAGAAAATCAAGGTGCCCAGATAGATGGGTCAGAATCATAGCCTAAGAGTAGCCATTTGTGGTTTTCTGCAGTTTCTTCTTAAAATTTGAGATGCTGCACTGTGGACAAATGTATTCAAGACCATCTGTTTTGGCATAATCCTGCATGATTGAAACATTATGTTCATTTGAAAAAATAGTTCAGGACAAATTCAAGACTGCGGAAGTTGTTTCTTCAGTATGTTTCTTACCTTGAAGGCACCAAGACCCTGCCTTCTGTCACAACCAAAATGCGCCCACTCACCACATATGCCACAGTTCACCCAATCACCCGCAGCGCTACTGGAAACATCAACAGAATTCATATGTTAGGGAATAATGACCACAACAGTATACAAGCATATTTAATTTGAACAAGAACAATAACCTGTGGCAGAGCAAGCAGCACTCTCCATCAACATCATCATGAGCCAATTCATATTCCAGAAGGTAAGTTTCATAGTGCCTTTTAAGCGTGTTCCCAACACCCTAGTTGGAAATAATCATAATTACATATTAGTGAATACATCTGAATTCATAATGCATAATACTTAAGGTAACCATTAAAATGCATCAGAAGAAACAGCAAGCTCTAGAACTAAAGATTCGAACTAGAAGTATAAATTTTAACCCTCAGCATAAACCTCAGGAAACAAAAAGACCCGGGTCAAAAATTTGACATGCTGCCACAGTTGATATTCAGTCCTTATAAACGGGAATTTATGTTTGTATTTTTTCGCAACACACTATGATTTGTACCTGTAATTTAACCACCAAATTCTACAAAGTAAACTTTATGATTCTGACCAAGCAAAGCAATCAATTTAATCTGTTCACATTTATAATGAAGTTGTTACCAACATAATGTGAAAGTTCAGAAGCAAAGAGTAAAGAAGCAGGGTTACAGGGCCTACTGTCATTCTATTGGTTATTGTGTGATTGCTCATCTTCGAGAAAACCTGCCCTTTCCAATTAATACCATTGCCAACATGAAAGCCACCCCTTGAAACCACCTAGAATAATTCCAACTGTTAGATGCTCTTTCTGTTTTAACAATATCATGTCTAAGCTTGACATGAAGATGAGAAAATAACAAGATAGCCAGTACAATATTTCACAATAAATGCTAATTGCTAAAGCAGCAAAGAAGAAAAACAAAGAATAGCTAACCTCTCTATATAAGTTAAAGAGATCAAGCCGCTTTGCATTGAGGATAGCATCTGGAAATTCTGCAATACCACCTTGAGGAATGAGACGAGTGTGTCCCCGGAGGATTAGAAACTGCATAACATCCTTTAGAAACTCTTCCTGTGTGATCAAACATTAAAAGCTGTGAAGATCAAAAAAAATAGAACACTCTAACAAACTAACACAGGGTAGCATACTAGCATGTGTGGTCATATAGGTGTCTAGGCACCCAAACATCACCACACCCTGCCTTACCACCGGGACAACTTGGAAATATGATCGTTTACTCTCCTCTTGATGTACCAATATTTGACGATGAAAAGAAAAATACCTCCGAGCAGACGTGTATGGGGCTCCTCTCACAACCATGTTTTTTCAAGGGAAGAGGATTCAAAGAAATAATCTGTTTTGCCTGATATGAACTTGATAATGATTTGCGATGGCTAGTAGAATTTGCTCCAACCATGCTGTGCTTTGCAAATGGAACTAGTGGCAAGTTGGCCTTCACCTGGCCTCCGTCATTTCCATTTGTCTCGGAAAGTCCAGCAAAGGGTAACAATTTTTGGTGACGGATATGAGGAATGGGCCTCATTGCAGCCACTTTGAATTTATTCCTGGCAGGTACCAAGGGAGTAGCTAGTCCATTGAGTAATCCAGTTTCTTTATCCTTTAGATCATCTTGTTCCTGGGCAGCTTGACCTCCGGCATAAAAACCATTCCGTGAGCCTTCTTTCGACATCAGGGATCTCTTTCTACTTGGAGCAGGTGGTCTCAACCATATAGGAGGACTGCTTACATTACTTGTTTTTTCATAATCATCTGTTCCCTGCTTTCTACAGAAGAAAAGAATCCGGTCAGCATCATCTTCCTCAAAAGAAGCAACAGCCAACCCCTGAACACCGGCAATGCCAAGTGCAACTAAGCAGCGATAAGAAGTCTCTGGTGCTAACTGCCTTAGAACCTGAAATCGTACTCCAAAAGGACGTGGGTCACTACAAAAGGTGATTATATATATATTGCTTGATCATAAATTTACACCAGTATCGAGCAAGGCAATTAAAAAGTTCACGATACATCAACCTGATGAAGATAACACGGAAATACTTTTTTACACAATTTCAGCCCTAACTTGACTTCAGTACAGGTTATTTATCACTGAGATATTTTGCTTGACCTTTTGTTCACTACTGCTCAACTGATGGTGATGCTTCAGTTAAATAAAGACAGATTATTTTGGGGTAGGAACTTGCAGGCAGAGTAGAAGAATGGTCATTGGAGAACAATTTTTTTCAAGTATACAAGCTTAATTTAGTTGGATAGAACTCTGCTAATTTATAAATCAAATTTTTTGCATAATGTTAAGGAATTTTCTATGAGAACATAATGAAAGAGTTGGAAGTGGCATTTTAGGCACATTCACCAATGAATGAATCTAAGTAACATTTCAGGTGCTTCATCTGATAACAATGGCCCTAATGAGAAAGACCTGGCTGGTTCTGCTCATATGAGGCATCATAGAGTATTGCTACTTTTGTCTAGTTTCCTAACCATACTCTGAATTATACAACCAAAATCATGGGATGGCGTCACATTTTAGAAGCTAAGCCTAACAGGTTCTTCGAAATTCGAGGCAAGACATGCAAAATGTACATTTGTATAGAATTTAATTACGAGGTAGAGAAACAAAAAACCTGCAAAGCCCAAGTAGGAACCTTCATGCCAACTTCAAATACTGATCTCCCACAAGCTACAGCAGCAGAAGTCCGAGGTTCAGAAAAAGATTGCTTGTTTTCCTCTGTAATTGGCAGAGCATGTACTAATTGATTTTTTTCAATAAGCTCGCTCTTAATGTGGTTCTCTAAAAGCTGAGAACAGACATAAAATATCATGATGCCTCGGATATGAAAACTACAAAACTAATATCTAAACATTGTTGAAATAATAATGTCTTCTGCTTTTGGTTTACCTGATCATCAAAACATGTCTGTGCACTACCGGACACCAAAAGGGATATATGGGCAGAACTAGAGGTTGACAAATCACAACGCATGGTCACAACACCGCGAGAAAAAGTTCCTGCCTGGAGAGGTGGTGGAAGGGCACTGAACCACAGAGCAATCAATTAATCAATCATGTTGCTGCTCAGGAGAATTGTATGTGAAAGGATGTGATATGTATTCAACAACAAAAGAGATTCAACAAGCCTAAGAAGCAAGCAAACAAAGGTTCCAAGTTCTTAAGCTGAAATGCCTCCTACACCTAAATTGGCAAATTCATGGTCTGGTTTCAACTGATGAACCAAACCAGTGTAAATCATCGCCTGTTTGTTGAAATAGCTTGCAAGATAAAGTTGCAAGTTAAAATTAGCTTGTTTGGTCTTTTAAATAGCTTGCAAGTTAAAGTCAACTTGCCGGTCAAAATTACTTTATTTACTCTGTTTGTTTAATAAAAGTGTATATCCTTTCAAGAGCAAAATTGCAACTTAAAGACCTATTGATAAGTTAAAGTTGAAAAAGTAGGATGGAGGTACTTGCTTCATTGAAATGATTTTCAATCTGTAACTTATCAGAAAATTTTAATTTAGCTATTAAATCCAACACAAAACAACTTTTAAGCAAAAAATTTAATTCTACTGTCTCATAAAATAACATCACTGTGACAAATTTTTTTAAGTATGGGCAAGATACCCCTACACGCCTCTGGTAAGCAAACAAAAAAAAAGAGCATACGCTTTTTTAAACCAAACCACAACATACCTAACACGATTGTGAAGCTTACTCCCTCGCATCTGGAAGCCACAAAGGAAAAAAACATTAAGAGTTACCTCTGGCCAGGTACAATATAACATGAACAATATTAAGAGTATTAAAAAAGGTCATCGTAATTTAAACATTCCTCAAGAATATGGGTGTGTAATCGAGCCAAACACTATCAGTCTCGAGCATGAAGAAGCCGTCAATTTTAGGTTCGAAATTGCTCAAGCTCAAATTAACCGTTCTAAATATTGACAAAGTTCAAAAATATGATAAGTTCAATGGATTCGATTTAAAGCGTCAATACAAATTAATTTAAATATATTTTAGGTCATATTACTTGATATAAATAGTAATATAAATGAAAGTTTGTTTAGGCTCACATGCCTCACAAGTCAAGTAGTTTCCAGCTTGAGCTCTGTTCGACGAAGTATTTCAACATCTTGGGCTCGTGCTCCACTCAATTGTTTTCGAACAGAACTTGGAGTTTTATGACCCGGGCTCAAATAGCTTACAGATAGCTCAATTACACACATTTATACATGCATAAAAAATCTGCACTAGGATGCTCCTGCAAGGAGATACTCTACTGGTTGTTTTCCTAATTTTAATATCTACTTTTTACGCCACTCAGTGGCAAAATCTTTTAAGTTCATAATCTCTAACCCATATCCAACTGCTCAGAAACTGAGTGTAAAATAGCTTCCAATTCAGATACATTTTGAGAACTGCATTTGGGTGATATTCAATGCATAGAAAGCAAATAACAAATTCATGGTACTTACTTCAATATTCAAAAGAGTATTAAGGCCATCTGCCAAAGATCCTAATAAGCCTTCATCCTGATAAGATTTTAAAAGAAGTGGTAAAATAACCAAAGTAATCAACAAAACATCTTTTAAAAGAAAATGCAAAAGCTCGAAGCTTGTTAATTGGAAGTTTTTCTTACCAGTGTGCATGTCATTCCACAAATAAGAAACCTTATATTCACATCATCATCATATATCTTTATTGCAGGAAGAGCTCCAGGAGAACCTTCTTCTTCATCTCCTTCAACCATCTGAACTGGAGCAACATCAATCTTTGGAGGTTCACCCATAAGGTGAGGACCCGGATTACCATTAGTTTCTTGGCTGGTATCAGGGAGAACAAGGTTGTTTCTTACACAGTACAGATTAAATGATGCATGTGCAAGATGGAAAGCGTCCCATGTATGGCTTGATGAACTGCAATATACATAACCAAGCACGTCAAACAATCACATCTTAGTATCTTACGATACCAATCATTTTCTCCAACCTTGTTCCCTTTAAAAAGGGGAAGGTCAAATTCAAAACAAATCACATGATACACATTAAATTTTGTCCAAGAGTATGTACAAACCTTTGTACCACGGAGAATAATGCCTGACGAAAATGGCAAGCAGAATACTGTAAAAATGTATTCTTCCAGTATATTACATAAGGTATTCCCTGCAAGAATAGCATTTATGAATTTATAACCAGAACAATTGCTACATGAGTTCAGATATATTAACATTCATGGTACAATACCTTCGAATGAAGTGCTTCTGCCAACTGTTCTCCATTTGGAACTTCCAAATAAACCTTTCACACAAATTAATATTCTCAGATCAGCATCAACTTCCAGTATATGTTGTGTGTACAAGCTAATATAACAATATGTTGATATTGTACTATGTATCAAAATCAAACCCAAGATCTTTCATAGTCGGCCGTAGTACAGCTTTTAGATAACATAACCTATTAAATTTAATATACGGTTCAAATGAGAACTAGTTATCAGGAAAACTACTATGTTCTTTTAAAATATTATGTCACGCTAAAAAATAATGTAGCTTTTAAAATTAGTAGATAATTTGTAAGAAAAACATCATGGTCTGCGAAAAGCACCATTTTCTATTATTTCCAAAGAATATATTGTGTTTTGCAGTAAAACGACATTAAACGTGTACTACAAACGAATGAAAGAATATGAGTCGTTGAGTAAGTACACATAGAAGGTTGATATTATTCCTAAATTCGCAATCAGAATAAAATTCGGATTTGATTCTAACCCTATACAATATATATTACTTCTTAATACTAGCACTCTACTTTACTAGTATATTGTTAAAGATATTTTGTAGTTTATTGATAGCTTGAATTCTGATTAAAATGACATTAAATGTATACGTGTGTGTTTGTGTGTATCTTCTTCATATTCAATTAGAATTACCATCTATTATTTACACTTAAAACCTATTACAATTATGATATAAGCTACATTTTTATTTTGTCCGTAAATTGTATATTATACCTCAATTAAAAAATTTAAATATTAAAATCTTATATGTTTCGCGATGCATGGGTTACTTTTAATAAATTGTCCATATGTCATTATTTATTTGTGTTTAATTTTGTTCTAGAGATGTGTTCACATTAGGATTATTATGTGTTAACCAATATAGGATTTTCAAATAATTGAACACGTTCTTAAAATAGGTAGGACCTAGAGATTTGTTCAAATTAAAATAGTTATAAGCGTTTTAAGCAGCATAGATTCTTAATATATTTGGTCTCGTTGAGATAGATTTCTAGTAATCAGACTCCGTAAGATAAGGTTTTAAATTAGTAAGCCTTGGAAATAAGCCAATGTTAGAATTGTTAGATGTGTTTTAATTAGAATATATTTTTGTGAAGTGGGATATACTCGTATGGGTACCCCAATAAGCTTTTCAAAAATTCATATAATGATATAGTATCTTCATCCTTCCACATCAACTACGGATCCCATCACCTTAGGTTGCAGACATGTACATGGTTTAATATTTAAGCAACCACATAGAAACAAGGATGCAGTCAGATACACACAAATTTCCATGTTTAAAACAATCACTTAGTACATCAATTAATTAATAAAAACAACTAACCTGGCGACACATGCAGTTAAACTTTTGTATAAAAATCAAATATTTGTTATGCAACTACATAAACTGTTATGCAACTACATAAACTAGATCGATGAAACTTTAGTTGCTAATAATATTAAGAGAAAAAAACATAAGTAATAAGCGACGTACAGTGGTGGGCAACTTTGAAACATTAAAAAGCTGGGATATAGCTTCGGGGGTGGAGAGATCAACACCTCCACACAGCAGAGATCCAATTTGTTTATTCGGGAGACATTGTCCTTGCAAATAAATAAAATTAGGCTGAAATGAATCAACTGATTTGCAGAACTCATATGTGGTCGGACTGTTAAGAGTTTGAACCTACATAAAACAATTTCCAACAATACAAACCATTATTTCAAAACAATGTTAACAAAACCAAAGCCTGTAAGTAGATGAATAAATTAACTCAATATTAACGCACCTCTAGGCGTCCGGAGGATACGAGGCTAGGAAAGGGGAAAGTGGAAGCAGGTTCATGGTGATGCTTTATATCATCATCATCAGTATAATTAGTTTGACTTAAGACAGCGAGAAGAGCACAAGTGTGTTTGGGAGCTCCTAAAATACTAGCTGCCATGGAGGCGTCTGAGATCCGAATTTACGAAACACAAACAAGCATATATAGGAGGAAACTACAACCTCGAATACACAGAGAACACGGAATTTATCAAACTAGTAAGATCGGATAAACTACACAGCTATTGAATTACAAATTAAAGCCCTAATTCCGACAATAGTTGAGAGAACAGCAAAACTTTAATAGAACAGAGTAAAGAAACAACGAACAAGATGGAGAAATTGAGGCGGTTAAGAAGAAGGATGGGAGAGAAATAGTTAGTAAAAATTACATACAAATCGCAGCAGCTGAAGCTTCGAATCAAACCTCAGAATCAAAGCTAAAGGATAAATAAAAAAGAGGCAAACCCTAAATAAGTGAGGGGCATTAAAAATCAACCACTCAATATAAACAAAGAAAGATTGATTTGGAGGATTAAAATATAAAAATTGAGAAATATGAATTGAATCATTCGAAGACTACTCGAACAATTAGAAACCGGAATTAAATAATTATTCTTACTAAAAAAATCTATTATAACGATCTATCCTTATTACATCAAAAACAGTGGGGATAGGATCAAACAAATGGTTCAACTAAACAAATTTCATAAAAAATAAAGTTGATCGGGAACAGTAACTAAAATGTTGAAACAAAAACCCGAACAATCTTTGTTGTAGTCGGGGCTTATTTTGTTTGTTTGATTTTCCCGATCCAAATTTTTTTTACTCAATCGCATCCTCGTAATGTTTTTTCCTTTTTCTTTTCCTCATGTTTTGTCTTCAAGGAAGAATTACGCTTTAGCTCTCGCCGTTGTTTTCTTTACTGCAAGACGTGCAAAAAAATTTATATGCAAAATTTATGATACGAAAATGTGCAATTTTGAAAACCGATGCTAAAATGCATTAAAAGTGTTAAATACGCAAAAAAGAATTCATTTATTTTATCTGATAAGCACTAACATAATCTTTCTTAAATTTGTATTAAAAATAACATATTTGTAATTATTCATGATCTATATTTTTTAAGTATGACCAGTGGATCGACCCATTTTTCTAAACATACTAATTCTTACTTCATCTTTCTCATTCAATTCTATACATTACTCTTTTAAATTTTTCTTTAAAGCATAACTCCAAAAATATTTTTTTAATTTTTTTTCTAAATAAAAGTTTTATGTTTAAACTTTTATTCAAAAAAATATTATGAAACGATATTTTATAGAAGTCTCGCAATACGTGCGGATAATAAACGTATAGAACCTATCGGGACGGAGGGAGTATACAAATTAGTGACTATCCAATATTAAAACGGATTCTAAATTAATTAAATTTATTTAATAATAACATACAAATTAAATTATGTCTTTTTTCTTATTTTACATTAATCAATCACATATCCATATTATCTGTTAACACCAATTCAAATTTAAAAATGATTACTCCTTTCTTTTATTTATCGATCATAAGCAAAATCAATTTGAAATTGCTTTGTTATTGAATATCTAACATCCATAATTTCATTTTAATCTTCTTCTCATTATTATATTTATGTTGTAGGCCTTCGGCCAATTAGTCACGTAAATCTCGACTGGCCCCACACGCTTACTACAATCTCGCGGCATCTCCACATTTCTTCCCGTGATTGTATGAATGCCCCATGTCGGCCCCGAAATTCACGAACTCAGTCAAATATGAGTCATTTTTCATATTTTAGATAAATTCATCTAATACGAGTCGGCCTGGTCACCTCAGCTCGCACTAGCTCTTCTCATACCAATAAGTGAGCCATCTCCTTCATTTTTCCACTAGAAGCGAGCTCACGAGCCCAACTCGCGTCTGAATAGGCTATTTCACCTCATACGCGATGCGGGCTGGAAGTCATGTGATGGGCTTGCAACCCGACAATCCTAATTATAAGGTGATGCGAGCCCACGAGCCCAGCACATACAATGTACCCACGAGCCCAGATTACACGATGCAAGCTTAGCTCATATAATGAGCCCACGAATCCAGTTCACACAATGAGTCCAAGAGACCACTTCGCACAACGAGCCCACGAGCCCAGCTTGCATAATGAGCCCAGCCCATTAAGACTTTGTATTCCTTAAAGGCACATATTTTTAACAGACAGACCAAGGTGCGAGCTCACTGACCCAGCTCACACTTTCTAGCTATTTAAGCCCAACTTTCCAATATACTAATGGGGACATGTTCATGGCCCATTTCCAAAAGCGAGCATAACAATATATATATATATATTATTTATTTATTTATATAAAAGCCATGTATTTTTCTTAAATCGTTAGTGATTACTCATTTAGTTAGTATGTTGCTCGGATTTGTTTCAATCTTCATTTAGTCGATTTAATTTTTTGATATTTTAGAAAGATAGGCAATGGGTGATTTTTATTGTTGGTGATATATTTTTCATTTTTAAATATACTCAACAAGATGGGTAATTTTTTTTTTACATATTCTATATAATTTACAATTTCAATTTTATGCACTCTAAGTGTTTGATTATACATTTAATCTGATTTTGATTGTCAACTATATATTTTTGGAACTCTTTCGTATATATCCTCGACAAAATAGTGTCATTTTACAATAAATCTATAAGAGCAAGTCCAAGAGTGTCAGAGAACTTTGATATGTGTCGATGCACGACAATCATGACTGGATATCTGTTATGTTACATTCTCTGATGGTCTAGCAGTTGATGGTCCAGAGAACTTTAATGCAATGAACTCGAAATTATTGGACAATGTTCAAAGCCCAATGTCATGTTTTTACTTTCTAGATCATTACACATTGGATCAGTTATGAAGAGAGAGTCTCTCACGTGATTGATTATTTTAGAGTAAATTTATTAATTTAATTGTTAAAGCTCGAATATGGGATTTAAGGATTCAAGATTACATAGCACGGATGTGGTATGCAACCTTAAATTGTTTGTTTGAGAGTCTCTCATAAATGTGTTTATTTGAATGCTAGGCTGGTAGGCTTTGTTGCGACATTGGAGTCTTGGTATTATACATGAGGATGGTTGATTGGTATTTATCATGACTGATATGAGATCTTAAATATAATATTTTTACTTAGTAAATGTTGTAAACTGCACCTTTGTGGTATATATTTATCCTGTATTTTGAAATATCTAAGAAATTATTTTGTAGTTTAATGCAATACTTATTTAAGCATTGTTAAAATAATATTTTTTGAATTTAGGGACCAACTGTTGTCTGGTCAGATTTGAATTGTTTGTAGACAATTGCAACATATACCACCTTTCTGTTGAATTTTGAGCTTTAAGTTGGATAGAGAATTTATAAAGTAGATTTAGACATTTGTCTAAAGCCATAGAGACAAACTGCACCCCAAGTGGGTTGATGAATAACTAAAATATGAATTTTAAACCTGTGAATTTCTCCCCTGGACGAAATGTAAATATTATGGCAGTTTTTTATGTACTCGTTAATCATCGTTTAAAAAGATAACTGGGAACTTTCTTTCTGTTTAATTATGTTCGATTATTTCACACTGCTAGCAACTTCATATATATTATAATCTTGCATTCTTTCACAATTTATTAAAATTTCTATTTGATTGATCTTGAGCTAAGGTATATTGATAAACTTTTTGTACGGTTCAGGTGTGAAGCTTTCTCAACTTACCGAGGGACTTATGACCTTCAGGTTAGTCGATCGCCACTCACTGTACCGTGAAGGATACAAGCAAATACATGTACGTGTTATATGCACCCATATTCGACTCTCATGTGACTCATTGATTTTGACTTTTAAATAAACAAAATTTAAAGAGGAGGCGGTCAAACTAAAAGAACATAATTTTTTTTATCTTACTTTGGTGCTCATATTTTTTTAGAAGAGATGCATGCTGAATTGATTTGGAAACTATTGCCTTCATTTTATATTTTCAGAATATTTATATTCGGTTAGTTAAGTAATTTGGAAATAAGAAGGCTGATTATTTAGCTCGTTTATTTGTTTTTCAATCTGGTTGTATGATCAGCCGAAGATTTTGTCAATGAAATATGCTTTAAATTTTGCAAAAAAAAAATCATCTTGATTTTATCCTAGTTATTTTTAGTACCATTTATCTTATTTCTCCTAAAATTAAATGACTATATTATATTCTCATAAAATATATTTTAATTTCTAGACTATGAGATATTAAAAGGACAAGTATATACAATTAAATTTTCTTAATATTTTTTTAAATCGTTAAATTATATTATAATATAGTAAATGAGAAGACGAGTACGGTGAAGTGTCGCCTCTCATATATATTTTTGTAATTTTCTCAATTATATTATTAAATAAAAAAATATTACACTGATTATTGACTAATAAATAATATAAATTTGTGAGATTATATTTGTGAATAGTAAGGGAAAAGCTCGTTAGAGTTAACATTTTTAACGAGAAAACGGATTTTTAAACTTATCGATTTATTATATTTATTTATTATCCATAATTTAAGAATGATTAAGATTAAATAAAAAAACAGAAAAAAGTGAAATATTATTTTAAAAGGCAGTTGCGAAAGTAGTTTCGACGTAAACGGGAGTTGAATTCGAGATACGGATAACGAAGGATTAAGTATAATCATTATGTGTTTTCCCTCTTACTATATGGTAAGTTTTGTCTTGTCTATATGACAAGTTTTGGATTTTTAACAGTTGATTAATAATACAGAAAGTTTAAGTTTATGATAAACACAAATGGGGTCATCATCAACAAATCTGGAGGAATTATATGCAAAGTTAACGCTGGAGGAGGATGATGGTGGAGTTACTATTGGTGAGGATGAAGTACGTTAGTTGTTAGGTCACACACACACTGTAGAGGGGTGAATATAGTGTATAGTACACTCAAATCGAACTTAAAGAACTTGAGTAACAGAAAATAAACTTTATTGAAACAATAAACTCTGTTACAATGTGGAACTGTTACCTCTCAGTGATGAACAAATATCACGAGAGCTGCTAGGGTTATATAGAATAATAACTTCGATAATGATAACACTTATAGTGTAAACCCTATGCTTGTGTTTATATACTACACAGTTACAAGATAATCGCTAATTGATATGGAATATAATTCTGCTTCCTAAAATATATTAATCATATATCTTCTATTCCAAGTATTCCATTCTTCACGGAATTCCTTCTTCATGCATATCTCTTCTTATGTTTTATCTCTATCTTCTTTCCTTTAATCAGCTACTGTCCTTATCTGATCGTCCTTCAGCACTTAAGTTCTGATATCTATCTTCTGATGATTATCTCCTGATAATATAAGTACTGATATCCTTAAGTCCTGACTTCCAGTATAAGTACTGATCAACAGTTAAGTACTGATCTATCCTGTTCACACAAGATCTGAAAGCTAAACATAAAACATATTAGCCATGACATTATCAAATATATCTAACAATCTCCCCCAACTTGTAAATTAACAAAATATACAAGTTAAACAGATATTTGATGATGTCAAAAACATTAAGTACAAATGCATGAGAAATAGACTAGATAACTACAACTTACAGTCCTTAAAGTTTTACCACTTTCAACTTCTGATAACAACTTCAATCTGTATAAATATCAGAATTTAAGCAGTTGTAGATCTTCGACTTGGCTTCATCATCTTCTGATCTCTCTGATGTCAGGAGTTGTTCTGAGATAGTTCTTCAACAAACATTTCTCAGCATATCTTAGTTCATCAATCATTCTCCTTTTAACACCTTTAAGCTCTGCAGTATCTTCACCAGTTTGAAAGATTGCAGCTCTGAGATCATTAATCTTTGCTTTCCTTAAATCCTGGTCTAGTCTTATGACATAAGCTTTGTCAGATTCAAGATTGAATTCAAGTCCCTTAATACCAAGATACGTTCTGATCTGTGCAGTATTAGGCTTCATATCAACAATATCCCCATTGTGATCTCTGTACTTTGGAACATATCTGCTGTCAGACTTAACAGAATAAAGCCTTTTCTGTCTCTGAATCTGTTCTTTTAAATAGTTTGCAGCAGTCTCTGTTATTCTGTCATCCACTTGAAGTAAGAAAAGTACATGCTCCAATTCTTCAAAATACTTCAAAGGAATGGCATTTTGTCTTATATAATAAACCCTACCATCTGTCATGAAATACAACATGATGTATTCTTTCAAGTAGGTATGGTAAACCATCTGTACAGATTCTAGTTGATTCAATCTCTCAGGAGTTGCTCCAATACCTGGTTCACTCAAGGAAGTTGGATCATCGGTAGTGTTGTGTACTCTTCTTTCATCAGCACTTCCCAGTCCAGTTTTATCTCTAGCTTCCTTTCCAGTAACTACTCTTGCTTCAAAACCACTTGGAGTAGTCTTCAAAGATTGAGTCTGTTTTGCTTTAGTGAATCCTGGTAGGAGTGTTTTAGATTTATTTTCTGATATCAAGCTAACTTGAGCACTGTCAGAGGTTACTTGCTTCTTCTGAATATCAGAACTTACAATTTCTTGACTCTGAACAACTTGAGCCATGTCAGAGGTTGTTTTAAGAACTTTTCTTGAAGTCAGAGCAAGATCATCTTTTCCATCAATAATTTCTTCTTTCTCAGGAGGTACATAAGGCTTGATAGGTTCACCAACCTTTTCTTTACCCTTGGATCTTGGATCTATCTGTGGTTGTGATCTAGCCAAAGTTTCTTCAGTATGTATCATTTCTTTGATCACAATGCCTTTAGGTTTTGGAAGTAACTTTTTACCAGAAGCTTCAGATTTAGATGTGACTTTCTCTGATTTAAGTCTGGCTTCTTCTTCCTTTAAACTTTCCAAGTCCATCCCTGGATTTTCTTGAAGAAATAACTGTATTGACATTTCCTCATCAAGATCTAGAAGTTCATCAGAACTTATCCTTTTACCAGCAGCAGAACTTATTCTTTTCCCAGTATCAGAACTTGTTCTGTGACTAGCTTGTCTTGATGTAAACCTTCTACCTTGACTATGACCACTACCCATTCCAGAGTTTCCTTGGTCATCTTTTCCATCATCCTTTCCTTGCAGTGTCTTGTTGGTTTTGCATTTGGACTTAATTACCTTCTCCCCCTTTTTGGCATCAGCAGGTAATAAAAGAGAGATAAGTAATTCCACTGAGGTCTGGATTTCAGTAAGTTGCAATTGCTGAGAAGCTTGATTTGTCAGAATTTGATCAATCTGAGCTTGTTGCTTCTCTTGAGTTTTCTCAATATAAGCAACCCTGTCAATGGTAGGTTGGAAGAACTTTTTCTTATCAATTTTCCAAACTTGTTCCTGTTTGATAAAGTTCTCCTGAATCTTGTGTAGCTCTGCATGAGTGTTGGAATGAAGACCTTGTAGATGTTTAGTACTCAATGCAGTGACTTTAAGCTGGGTTTTAAAATCATCAGAATGTAACATTTCATCAGCTTTAGTCAAGTGCTCATCAAGATGTAAAGCATTTGGAACACATGAAACTGAGTTCCATTCCTTAGTCCACTCCTGACCTGCAGGAGTTTCACTCCAAGGTACTGGTGCATCCCTGATAACAAACTCCTTTACCAGTTCAGACTTAGGAAGAGTCAGTGGAGGAGTATGTCCTGAAGGACCTGCTTCATCAGCATCTACAGTTGTAGCAGCCTCACCAGTATCTCCAACATTTGCAGCATCAGAACTTAGAGAATCAGTATCTTCTGATAAGACAACAGTGTGAGTAGCAATGGAGGCTTCAGCATCCTCTAATTGCTGATCTGATACTAAGTTCTGATCAACAGCCATATCCTGATGCTCACCTAAAATCTGATCATCAGCATCTTGATGCAGAGAAGGTGTTAGTGATAACTCAGGAGTTTGAACAGCATCAGTAACAGGTGTTGTGGAAGGATTATTTACTGTTGGAGCTTCTAAGAAAAGTATCTCAGGCACAACCAGGTTCTGAATATCAATTTCAGCACTTGTGCCTGGATCAACAAGAGACACAGAAGGTGAATTAGCCTTGTCAGATACAGGTTCCTGAGATGGAGTTGATGGAGAAGAAGTGACTGGAGCAAATTCCTTGTCTTGTGAGATCAGAGATTCCTGATCCCCTTCCTTAGCTGCTTCCTCCTCATCATCTGAAACTGGCCTTTGTGCCCTCTGTTTCTTGTACTTCCTTGTTGATTTGGATTCCTTGGGAGTTTCAGGAACCGTCATACGTCTAAGCCTCTTGAGAAGCCTAGAACCCCCAATTGCAGAATCCTTCTGAGAAGTTGCCTTCTCAGCTTCATCTATCACAGGTTCTGAAGAAGGAATCTGATCCTCAGAATCTGATTTATCTCTCAAAGTAATTCTCCTCCTCTTTTGAGGTGTTTGAGGAACAGTCTTTGTTCTCTTTGGCTTAGAGGATGTAGGCTTCACAGTAGGTGCTGAAGGAGAAGGTTGAGCAGTCTGTGAAGTGGAGAGATAGGATTTGAGATAAGTTCTGAGGGTAGGTTGAGTAGAATGAGAGGTAGGTACTGAGGTTGATGGATTTTGGTTATGGTGAGTTGGTTGAATATTTGAGTAAACAGATTTGTAAATAGCAGGATCAGCATTTACCAGAATCTGTTTCCCAGACTGAGGAATCTGTAATTGTCTCACCATTGATTTCTTTGTGTCAGCATTTATCAGGTCGTTAAAGTACCTTTTTGCAACCTTAAAAGATGGGGTTTGAGTGCTGACTAACTGGGGTTCAGCAGTACAATACGTATAAATAAGTTGACAGAATCTAGAAAAATAAACAACATCTCGATCCTCTGTCATCCTATCCCCAATAAAACCAATTAAAGCAGTTGCAAAATCAAAATGAGTTTGATTGATAATTGCATACCCGATGTGCTGACTCATAATGGGAATAGCATCAAAATTTGAACACTTGTTGCCAAAAGCCTTGGTGATGCAATCGAAGAAGAAACTCCATTCTCTTCTGATATTTGCTCGTTTCAACTATCCAAGTTTCGTCAGACTCTTTTCATATCCCAAATCAGTCATTAACCCCCGAAGTTCTGATTCCTCTGGTATAGAGAAGGTACAATCTTCTGGAAGATGTAATGCTCTTCGTACTGTACCAGGAGTGACTACATAGGATGAATCACCCACTTGGAAGATAATACTGGGAGTTCCTCGTTTACCACCATCATCAAAAACTCCAGTCCTCCAGAACCGCAGAACTTGTTGACTTGAAAATAATTCAGGCTGAGTTAAGGCGTACCCAACCTCACTATGTGCAAGAAGATCTTGCACAAAGTGCAATTCAGATGGAGCTTCAGCATGATCAAGAATTGCAGCATAGTTGTTTGGAACAAACTTAGCTCCATCAATGATTAAATCCTTTGGTGCCATGTGAAAAAATTTAGAGTAAAGTATGCCTGATAGGTGTTTGATATAATATCTGTATGAAAACAACGGAAATAGTAAAGTGAATTAGAGTAAAAGTAAGAAAAGAGATAGAAGATGAAGAAATTAAAAGGATTAAAGAAATCTTCTCTCTGTTGTTCTTATACTCTGAAAAAAAATGTTACCGTTGGACACCTGTCAGACATGCAGTAATAACGGATAGTTACTGGGCTCGAGAAAACAGGAATGATTACTTACCCAGTTGCCTTGTTTCAAGGAAAAACCGTTCCATTTATCAAGAGACACAGTTTTAATTCAAAATTTAAACCGTTAGCACTGATTGAATTATTTTTCACTGCAACATTAATATTCTGAAAATGAATCATGTTAAAAATGACCGAGATAATTTTGATGAATAAGTGCTGACAGAGAATCAGAACTTAAATAAAGACAAAATTTAAATGGTCATCAAAATATCAAGCAGGATTTAACAACACAAGATAAAATAACTCAGAGACAAAATCTTGAAGTAAAAACATTTTTCATTAATATATCAAGTCAATACATATATAAAATAGAAATTACATCAATACAAGATTTTCCCTAAGCTTCTAATCCTAACGTCAACAGCTTTAGTCCTAGCTAAGAAGCCTGACAAAGCTGAGGATGAAGAAGAACAGGAAGAAGACGAGATTAAGTCATCTTCCTCTTCCTATCTTCGACGAACAAGATGGCGAGTCGTATGATTCGCTCTTGCTGACAGATAGCTTCCGCCTTTCCTCCTCCAGGCGCTCCAGATGGCGATGATAATCCATCTCGAAGAATAGAAGGTGAGCCAGCACCTCCTGTGGGACAGAGTCCCAGATCTTCTCAGGAATGGCTGTTATATGCCACTCCTGCTGCCAGTCGGCACAACTGAGCTCCATTGTAAATGTTTGTGTGTTCAAAAACATGTTGTATCGAACCATTGTGTTTTTGACAGAAGAAGGAGGATAAGTGTGTGAGAAGAATGTGATGGAAAGACTGATGTGAAGTGATTGTTTATATAGGCAAAAGAATGCCAAGAGACGCAAAGATATTTAATGCTGACAGGTAGAATTAATTCTACCTCGTCTCTCTAGACTTTGAAAAAGAATAACAGTCATTGGAAAGAGGAATCATGGTCTAGACCGCACAAGACACAAGAAACAGTGGACTGTTCAAGTACAAAACCATTAATCCTAATCATAGTGACTATTAATCTTCCACTTCAACATATGCGAGTACAAACTGAGACTGTTATTAAATTTCATTCAAAGATAAGCCAAGTAAAGGATTAGACTGAGAAATCAGAACTTAGACCTATACCAGAACTTAACAGTCATCAGAACATAATTTCTTAACTCGAAAAAAAAAGGAATGCTCATCTTAGTAAATACTCATACAAGTTCTGAGTTATGAACGTCAGAACTTAATCATCAGAACGTGTAACTTAGAACTTGTCCTCAGAATTTGTGCAATAATGACACAATGACTGTTTATCTAAAATAACATAGACCACCACAGAAATTTTCATCATTCAGATGGAGTGATTAGTGTGTGCATTAAGCTAAAATCAGACAAAGAGTAAAGTCTGATTCACTTCAGTACATCTTAGAAATAAGGCATAACTACAATTTTGCTAAATATCTGTCATGGTCCTGAAACCTACTGAAGAATGAGTTTATGCTTGAGTCCACCTCAACTGTTTTGTGCTAATTTTATGCATCTTTTGAAATTCTATTTTACAGTGGCTTCTCAGTGTAAGTGAGTCACGACTGTTTATCAGAATTTATGTTATTATCAGAGTATTTCTCCAGTAATCATAGAGTGTGAAAAGTCACCAAGAAAATATTTTGCTTTTCTAATGCATATTTACTTAATACCAGCAATGCACTTGGGTCGTCCCTTCCACAATTTTACTCTAGATCTCAAAGGAGTACCTGATTTTAATCTTTGATCTTTTTGCTTTTTCTTTTGATAAGAGAGGTCTATCAGCACTTAGTACATTCAGCAGTTTTACTAGTATCAGAACTTAACAGATGAGTAGCATTATTCTAATTTGTGACTTAGTAATAAGATATACAAAGTAAACTTAACTAAGCTCAATTATCAGAATTTGCTAGTGTCATAAGATTTCCACTGAAATAATTACTTCTTTCATGGAATCATTTGTTTATTGAAGATTACTAGGTCAGTATCTAGCACAGTTATCCTCATAGGATTGAATAATTACTGAAACAGACATTTATCACTTATCAGAGTTTAGAAACATATATCAGACAACAGTCAATACTTAAAGACATTTATCAATTAAGCACAGAATACACAATGAGATTAATTCTGTAAATACTGAGCATAAAGTCTGATAACACAGAACAAGTCTAAGCAGATTTAGAGAAAGAACCTGAAACCATTCCAAGTTCATTTACCAATCTTGTAAAAGTAGCTTCACATAATGGTTTTGTGAAGATATCTGCCAACTGTTGATCTGTGAGAACAAAATGCAATTCCACTGTACCTTCATCCACATGTTCCCTGATGAAGTGGTACCTGATGCTGATGTGCTTTGTCATTGAGTGTTGAACTGGATTACCTGTCATAGCAATAACACTTTGATTATCACAGTAAATAGGGATTTTGAAATATGTTAACCCATAATCCAGTAACTGATTCTTCATCCAAAGAATCTGTGCACAACAGCTTCCTGCAGCAATATACTCTGCTTCTGCAGTTGATGTGGAAATTGACTTTTGTTTCTTGCTGTACCAAGAAACCAATCTGCCTCCAAGAAATTGGCAGCTTCCACTTGTGCTTTTCCTGTCAATTTTGCAACCTGCAAAATCTGCATCTGAGTAACCTATTAGTTTAAAATCTGATTCTCTAGGATACCATAATCCCAGAGCAGATGTTCCTTTAAGATACTTAAAGATTCTTTTTACAGCTGTTAAGTGAGGTTCTCTTGGATCTGCTTGAAATTTTGTACAAAGACAGGTAGCATATATGATATCAGGTCTACTAGCAGTTAGATAGAGTAGAGAGCCAATCATACCTCTGTAGTCAGTAATATCTACTGATTTACCGGTATCCTTATCCAGTTTTGTTGCAGTGGCCATTGGAGTGGATGCACTTGAACAATCTTGCATTCCAAATTTCTTTAGCAAGTTTCTGGTGTACTTGGTTTGACAAATAAAAGTGCTTTCCTCATTCTGCTTGACTTGAAGGCCCAGAAAATAGCTAAGTTCCCCCATCATACTCATCTGATATCTTGACTGCATTAGTTTGGCAAATTTCTTGCAAAGTTTGTCATTTGTAGATCCAAAAATGATATCATCAACATAAATCTGGACCAGAAGTAAGTCCTTTCTATGGTTGAGGTAGAACAGTGTTTTGTCTATTGTCCCTCTGTTGAATCCACTTTCCAGAAGAAACTGAGCTAAAGTCTCATACCATGCTCTAGGAGCTTGCTTAAGTCCATAAAGTGCTTTATCAAGCCTGTAGACATAATATGAATGTTTGGTATCTACAAAACCTGGAGGTTGTTCAACATATACCTCTTCCTCCAATTCTCCATTGAGAAAAGCACTTTTCACATCCATTTGAAAGACAGTAAACTTTTTGTGAGCAGCATAAGCCAAAAATATCCTTATGGCTTCTAACCTAGCAACTGGTGCAAATGTTTCATCATAATCAATTCCCTCCTGTTGAGAATATCCTTTTGTAACCAGCCTTGCCTTATTCCTTATAATTATGCCATCACTGTCAGTTTTGTTTCTGAATACCCACTTTGTACCAACAACAGATCTATTCTTTGGTCTTGGCACTAGGGTCCAGACTTTGTTTCTTTCAAATTCATTCAACTCTTCCTACATTGCTTGCACCCAATCAGCATCTTGAAGAGCTTCTGCTACTTTCTTTGGCTCAGTCTGAGAGAGAAAAGAATTGTATAGACACTCATTTGAGGTACCTGTTCTAGTTCTGACACCTGCATCAGGATTTCCAATTATCAAATCAGGTGTATGTGATTTTGTCCACTTCCTTGCAGATGGAATGTTTTCTCTAGAACTGGATGCTCCCCCATGATCCATGTTATCTTCATTTTCATTTTCTGATGCTCCCCCTGAAACTATGCTCTCTGAGTTGGATTCTTCAGTATTTAGATTTTCAGCACTATCAGAACTTGGCTTATCAGAACTTGATGAATCAGAACTTGAAGAGCCAGATGCATGTTCTGATGTTTCTTGAGATGTGGTAGGATATTGAGTATGCTCCTCCTGCATAGGTGCATCTTCCTTTAACGTAGTTGTTATGGATTAAAAACTAAGGTATATAACTGTTGTATTTATTACTAAGGAACGTGAGCTTCGAGGCTTGATTTGACTGCTCTTGTGTTTCGTGACTCAATCTGCCTTTAACAAGATGCCTACGTACCTTGCTGATTGGCAAGGATCAAGTCAAAAAACGTAGTTCTTAGTGATACTTGCCCTCAGGGCTATGGCGGCGAGGGCTCACCAAGGACGTAGTGACTTTCATATCCTCCAAGGACTAAGTCTAAAACATAGTTCTGATTTGTGGGGTGAGGCCCCTTATATAGATGTTGGGAGTCCTTGAATTGGACTTGGGTTAGGAGACTTGGTGGGCAAGTCTCAGAATTAGAATGGAATTTAGAGTCCTAAGAGGTAAGAAGTTGATTCCTTATCCCACCAGGTTTCTTGGAGGCCAATCTACAAGGATTTATTTCTCCACTAGGACTCATCTTATCAGCTGACTTATCCCTTATTAATTAATTACGAATTTAATTGATATTCAGGGTTTTGGGCCTTCTCAAATGGGCCAAGTTGTTGGCCCAATTCTGATATGATTAATGCAATATTAATTACATACCCAGATCTTATTTTCTTCCCTATCATTTGCCCCCCAACTTTCGGGAAACAGTGACTAGGTTTCGCAGAAGTTAAGTTCATTCGTTCCCTTACAGGGTATCGTTTTTGCGTAAAGTGTGGAGCGGCCTACACATTTACAACAATTTACCTTTATCCCTATTATTTAGGAATTACCTTAATTTACAGGAATTTTCCCTGAACTCTGGGATTTTTCCTTAATTTTCTGAAATTTTCCCCTAATTCTGAGTTTTTTCCTTAATTTTCTGAAATTTTCCCTTAATTTCTGGGATTTTTCCTTAATTTCCAGGAATTTTTCCCTTAATTCTGGGATTTTTCCTTAATTTTCTAGAATTTTCCCTTAATTCTGGGATTTTCCTTAATTTTCTGGAATTTTCCCTTCATTCTAGGATTTTTCCTTAATTTCTGGATTTTTTCACATATATATATTTTTTTAATTTTCAGCCCTTTTTCGACCAGGATCCTAGTCGAAAATTCGACCTGGATCCTATTCAAATTTTGGGCCAGCCTCTCATGCCTGGTCGAAGGATTTCGACTAGGATCCACTACCTGGATTTCGACCAGGATCCTAGTCGAACCTTCGATCTGGATCTTGGTAGAAAATATGTCCTTGTTTTGATTCCTGGTCGTAAGGTTTCGACTAGGATTCACGACCTGAATTTCGACCAGGATCCTAGTCGAACCTTGACTTGGATTGTGACCGAAATTTCTGTCCTTGTTCTCGAAAAATATCGTGCTTGATTCGGGAATTCGACCTCAATACTGGTCTTATTTACCTGGATTTCGACCTCAATCCTGGTCTTTTTTACCCGTAATTTTCGGGTGTCTGTTCGAAACAATTCGAATAGAATTCACGACCTCAAATTCGACCTCAATCCTGGTCTTATTTACTCAAATTCGACCTCAATCCTGGTCTTATTTACCTGGATTTCGACATCAATCCTGGTCTTTTTTACCCGTAATTTTCGGGTGTCTGTTCGAAAGAATTCGAATAGAATTCACGACCTCAAATTCGACCTCAATCCTGGTCTTTATTGGGCTTTTTCCTAATTCAATTTTGGATTGGGCCTTGTTTGGGCCTTCTCTTTTTCCAAATCCTAATTGGATTTGGGGCTTTAATTTGTTCCTATGCCTCTTTGTGGCTTTTTATATTTGTGCCCTTTTGTTGATTTTCTTTAGAAAATCCTGGATTTGGGCATTGATACTGGGCTTCTTGGGCCCCTACATTTCCAAATCCTATTTGGATTTAGGCTTTGATTCTTTGAATTTGGACCTTGACTTGGGCCTTTATATTTCCAAATCCATTAAGAATTAAATAAATCGTTAAGAATCTTCGAGGACATTCCGGAAGGTTCTGGAATGTGGGATTTTTCTTATCATGGTGATTAACATAATCGTCCCTTAAGACTACCGATTTGTGTTTAGCCTCAGCCAGACTTTTCTGATCATTTTCTAGTGAACGTTCTATTCTTCATGAAACTTGTTTTCATGGATGTCCTAGTCTTCACGAAATTTGTTCTCATGGACTCTTTATCCTTTCCGGAACTTGTTCTCATGGACATTCTACTCTTCACGAAACTTATTTCCCTCAGTGAAGGTTCTAGTCGGCCTAATCCTTCCTTTTGGAGGACTATGCATCACTGACTCTTGGTCGGCCAGAATCTCACCTCCGTGAGCATCTTACTCTTCATGAAACTTATTTCCCTCCGTAAGGGTTCTAGTTTTCATGAAACTTATTTCCGTGGAAGTTCTTATCTTCACTAGGAGCATCATTTGGCTCTAGTTCATGGTTTTCCTAGAACCTTCTCTTAGGGGCCATCCCTATTAGTTCTAGACGTCTGTAGACGTTCCTTCAAGGACATCCTAGTCGGCCTAACCCTCCATGTGGAGGAGTCAGCTTCAAGGTCTCTTGGTCGGCCATAGAGACCAAGCCCTTGAAGCCCTGGTCGTCCGTAACCTCAATGTCTAGAGCTTCTTGGCCCTTCGGGATCCTATTTCGTAGAAGTTCTTGAACTTCAATATTCTCAATATCAATTCGTGGATTAGACTTCTCTCTTTTTTATTCGAGGGAGTGCCTTGCCGGATGCGGACCTCATCCAAGGACCCTTTAGATGGTCAAAGATCTTCATGGATGGCTACTCGGCCTCCTCTGGTCGGTCAAGGGGAAACATTTTTGCTTTCTTGGACAACATATCTCGATGGACATCGAACATAAACTATCACGTTCGTGTTCTTGATGGGTCCTCATAATTCAAAGGAACTTTGTTAAAGCTGGCCTAACCCCTCTTATTTTTCCATTGGTTAAGTTTGTTCCAATTAGGTGAACAGCTTCATGAGCGGGGATGTGCGGGGCTCATGCCTTATATTTGGTACACCTATTTTTTAGAACTTTCAATACTTCACAAATTAAAGGAGGAGACTGGTTGGCTTAAGGCATCCCTTGGAGGCCGGTCTTCTGGAGCCCTTTCCGAGGGATCTCTAGTTGGTCAAAGACTTTCTCTTGAGGCTGATCTGCCTTCTTTGGTAGGCTGGAGTTTGTAATGTAGACTTCAATTGACCATATACATTTCGTGAAGTTAGCTTTCTAATATCTTTTTCTTATTAGGTCAACGCCTACTTCGCAGCTTCTTTCACTAGGAGTGCAAAATGAAGGAGTGAGCACATGGCCTTGGATGCATTGATGAAGAAACTTGAGAGAAAGTTTCAGGACTGGGATTCTAGAGCTCTCTTAGCGTTTATCGACGATCGGAAGACTTATTCAAGATGATGGACACCCATGATGAGCTGCGCTCCGTTAATATGTCCATTGGCTCTGTTCATAGCTCTTACCCGGATATGGTAAATTTGCAGGGCTTTCCTAGCCTTTGGGTTGTTTCTGAGGTTGCCATTATTGGCCAATCATCTGATTTTGGACTATAGATTGTCCTTCAGTGTTTAGGCCTTGCATGGCTTTGTTTGCTGTGTGTGGCTTTTATCTATTTGTGGTCCTTTATGGACTTGAACAACTTCAGTGTGCAACCTAATTGTTCATCATGACTTGATTTCTGATCCTTCATGATCTCCTGCATTTGTAGTTTGATTTCATATTCGTCTTTTATTTTTGGTACTTTGGTCCTTCGGGAATTTTATTCATTGGATGCTTGTACACTGGTCGACCTTATTCCTCCATTTACTACTAAGTACCAGGAACATGTCTTTCATGTCCTAAACATATTAAACCTTCAGCTTCGAAACGCGCCAGGAAGGGGCATTTTGTCACTGCTCAGGGTTTCCGACTTGTAGGATCCTCGTCCTCATGTTTTCTTGACCTTATACGGCCTTTCCCAGTTTGGGATTAACTTTTCTTTCTCTTCAACTCCCGAAGCCTCAATCTTTCTTAAGATCAAGCCTCCTTGGTAAAAGAACCTTTCTTTAACCCTTTTATTAAAATAGAGGGAGGCACTTCGTTGATGGTCTGTATTGCGGGCGCTGGCCTCATCTCTGACCTCGTCAATGGGATCGAGAGCAAACCTCGTGCCTTCTTCATTGGTTTCCGATTCATAATCTTCGATCCTAGGGGATCCATGTGTGATTTCAAGGGGAACCACTGCCTCGGCTCTGTATGCCGGCATGAATCGGATTATTTCTCGAGTATTTCTCATCCACCCAAGTATTTCTCGAGTGTTCAACCCTCTTTTTAAGTGCATCCAGGATTATTCGATTTGCCACTTCCGCTTGCCCATTGGCTTGCGGGTGAGCCACAGAGGTGAATCGTAATTCAATTTCATTCTCCTCACGATACTTTTTGAATTCCTCATTGTTGAACTGTGTTCCATTATCGGTGACTAGGATGCGGGGAATTCCATACCGGCACATAATATTTTCCCACAGGGATTGTGCAACCTGCTTAGTTGTGATTTTGGCCAAAGGCTTGGCTTCAATCCACTTAGTAAAATAATCAATGGCTACAATCAGGAACTTTCTTTGTGTCGTGGCCATGGGGAAAGGCCCAAGTATATCCATTCCCCACATAGCAAAGGGAATGGGTGAGTTGATGGAGGTCAGCATCTTGGGGGGTTGTCTAGCGACAGGTGCATGCTTCTGACAGCGGTCACACTTCTTCACATACTCTTTGGCATCAACCATCATTTCTGGCCAATTGAAGCCTAAACGGGTTATCTTGTGAGCTAGTGCTCTGCCCCCCAAGTGTTGCCCACATATACCTTCATGTACTTCTTTAAGAGCCAAGCGTGCCTCATCGGGCCTGAGACACCTTAAGTAAGGAACCACAAAAGATCTTTTATATAAAATTCCATCTATCAAAGATTACCTTAGTGCTCGAACAGCCAACTTCCGTGCTTCAGTAGCGTCGTTTGGCAACCAACCGGGTTGAAATTGAGCCTTAATGGGATCTATCCATGACGTCCCCAGGCCTATAGGAGCTACAAGCTTAACATCAATGCTCTGTGTCTTCAGAACGCGGAAGTATACACTTCCTGAACTTTCCTCTATCTCAGATGAAGCAAATTTCGATAAAGCATCTGCCTTAGCATTTTCCTCCCTTGGAATGTGCTCATCATGGAATTCATCGAATTGGGTCATCACAGCCTTTACTAGGCGGACATACTTAGCCATCGTATCATCCCTTGCCTCAAACTCTCCCTTTACTTGGGATATGACCAGCTTCGAGTCTCCACAGACCTTTAAATTCTTGACTCTAAGTGTCCCTGCTAGGCCGAGGCCAGCTATCAGAACTTCATATTCTGCCTCATTGTTTGTGGTTGGGAAGTCTAACTCCATGGCATACTCAATCAAGAACCCATCAGGGCTTTGTAAAACCAAACCTGCTCCACTTGAATTTGTTTTTGATGCTCTCTCAAAATAGAGGACCCAATATTCCTTCTCCTTATCATCCTTTTCTTTGTCCCCCTTATCAACTTCCTTGTCTTGAGGTATGGTATCTTCCTGCCCCCCGACTTCTTGGTTGGGTATGGTACATTCCACCACGAAGTCAGCCAATGTTTGGGCTTTTATTGCCGTTCGTGGCTTATACTTAATGTCGAATTCTCCCAGCTCTATTGCCCACTTGATCAACCTTCCACTAGCTTTGGGACTATGAATGATACTTCTCAGGGGTTGGTTTGTTAGCACCTTAATCCTATGAGCCTGGAAGTAAGGACGCAACTTTCTTGAGGCCATTACCAAGGCTAAAGCAAACTTCTCAATAGGTGAATAATTCAACTCAGCTCCACGCAGAATTTTGCTGACATAGTATACGGGTTTCTGGATTTTCAGTTCCTCCTTAACCAACACAGCGCTCAAAGCACTTTCTGAAATGGCCAAGTACAAGCATGAAACCTTATTCAAAGCTGGTTTGGCCAACAACGGGGCCTGGGCCATATATTTCTTCAATTCCGCGAATGCCTTCTGGCTTTCCTTACTCCATACAAAATCCTTAACCTTCTTTAGGGATCTAAAGAAAGGCAGGCACTTATCCCCAGATTTGGAGATAAATCGTCCCAACGCAGCAACCCTTCCAGTGAGCTTTTGAACATCTTTGATAGTTTTTTGTGGTTCCATATCTAGAATTGCCCTTATTTTGTCGGGATTTTCCTCGATTCCTCTCTTGGAGACCATCAATCCCAAAAAATTTCCAGACCCTACTCCGAAAGCACATTTCGCAGGATTTAACATCATCTTGTGGTATCTCAGGACCTCAAAAGCTTCCCTCAAATGAGTTATATGGTCAGTCTTCACTAGACTCTTGACTAACATATCATCAACATAAACTTCCATAGTCTTCCCAATAAGATCCTTGAAAATCTTATTTACCAACCTTTGATAGGTGGCTCGTGCATTCTTGAGACCAAATGCCACAACAAGATAATAAAAAACACCAAAGTCAGTGATGAATGATACCTTTGGGATGTCGTCCTTGTGCATCTTGATCTGATTGTATCCACTGAATCCATCCATGAAGCTTAGCATCTCATGTCCAGCAGTGGCATCTATCAAAGTATCTATCCTTGGCAACGGGAAACAATCTTTAGGGCATGCGTCATTCAGATCAGTGAAGTCCACACACATCCTCCATTTTCCATTAGCCTTCTTCACCATTACAGGATTTGCTAACCATTCTGGAAATTGTATCTCCTCAATGAAACCAGCCTCTAAGAACTTCTCTACTTCTTGTTTTATAGCTTCTTACCTCTCTGGAACAAAACTTCTTTTCTTTTGTTTCATTGTCTTCCGATTTGGATCCACGTTCAGTTTGTGAGTGATTGGTTCCGGGTCTATGCCTGACATATCAGCTGCCGACCATGCAAACACATTGTTATTTTCTTGTAAAAACCTCACCAACTTCCCTCTAAGGGGCTCCTCTAGTGTTGCTCCAACGAAAGTCACTTTCTTAGGATCCTCGGGGTCTAAAGGAATCGGAACCAAGTCTTCTGCTGGCTTCTCCCTTTTCTCATCATTCTCTCGGATATCCAGATCTTCAATAGGTAGAATCTGCCCCCCCGACTCCATCTGCCCTCAGTGAGGCCTCATAACAACTTCTAGCTATTTTTTGATCTCCTCTCTCTTCTCCAATCTCATTCCGGGTGGGAAACTTCATAACTGAATGGTAGGAAGAAGGGACTGCCTTAAAGGCATGTATCCCTGTTCTCCCCATGATAGCATTATAAGTTGAACTAGCCTTTACCACCACAAAGTCCAACATCTGTGTTGCTTGCCTTGGTTCTTGGCCTATGGTTGTTCGCAACTTGATTATCCCTTCCACGGGGCATTCTACTCCCGCGAATCCATATATCGGCATATCGGTCGGGGTTAGTTGAGAATCATTATAACCTATCCTTAAAAAGGTGTCATGGAGCAAGATATTCATCGAAGCACCATTATCCACGAGGACTCTCTTGACCGGGCTATTTCCTATTATCGGTGTTATGACCAGCGGGTCGTCATGAGGAAATTTCACACCCTTTAGGTCAGAATCATCAAAAGCCATTGTTACTCCTGTCCTGGTCCTCTTCGGGGCTTCTCCCATAATATGCATAACCTCCCTCGTATATACTTTCCTGGAGTTCCTGGATAACCCAGCAGTAGTTGGTCCTCCAAAAATCGTGTTTATCACAGGCCCTCGAGGTCGCGGCCCTCCAAAAATCGCATTTATCATCGGTCCTCTAGGCTGGGGATTCCGTCCCTGATTGTCTTGGTCCCTCCAACGATCTTCAAAGTTCTTTCTTCCATTGTTATTCCTATCCCCTCCTTCTCCAGTGTTTTTGTTCAATCTTCCTTTTTGAATGAGGAATTCAATTTCATCTTTCAGTTGTCTACACTCATCGGTGTCATGACCAACATCTTTGTCAAATCTGCAATATTTGCTCTTATCTACTTGGCAGGATCTTCCTTGAAGGGTTTAGGCCAACGAATGTCTTGGTCTTTCTCGATTTCCATCAAGATCTGGCTTCTAGGAGCATTCAGCTTAGCGTATTCAGCGAACTTTTGCCCAGGTCCTCCCTTCTTAGGGGTTGAATCAGGGTTTTGCTCAATTTTAGGATACTTGTCCTTAGCGATATATTCCAGATCAGTTTTCCGCTTCTTGCCTCCAGCGGGCTCGTTGCTTACTACGGTCGTCCTCATGCTCTCCTCCACTTTAATGTACTTCCCGGCCTTATCTTGGAGCTGCAACATACTTTCAGGGGGGCGCTTGGCCAAGGACATCTTGAAGAACTCGTCACTAGTTCCCTGTTGTAGTGCTATCATAGTACCTTATCATCAAGGTCCGGGACTTTTAAAGCCTCCTTTGTGAAACGATTCAGGTAGTCTCTTAAGGATTCCTTTGTTCCCTGCACAATGCTCATAAGAGATGCTGAACTTTTCTCATGCACTCTCCCGCTGATGAGCTGCTAAATAAAAGTCTGGCTTAATTCTATGAATGACCCAATAGAGTTTGGGGGTAAACGACTATACCACCTTTGAGCCATACCCGACAGGGTTTGAGGAAAGGCCCGACACTTAATAGCATCATTCACAGGCTGCAACAGCAGTGCATTAGAGAATGTCCTAACATGATTAGCGGGATCTTCAGTGAAGGGCGGAGTAGGATCATCAGGATCTCCAAAGGGAAGAAGATTGCTTGGATCAGCCCTTGGGACAACAGCCCTTCTCTGTATTGGACCATCCAGGTCTATGATAGGAGGAGGATTTCTCCCCCTAGGAGGTAGTGGGGGTCTGGTGGTCTGGTGCGCCTCCAAGTCGCGCCTCAGCCTTCGAATCTCAGCCTCGTGAGCCCTGATCCTTTCCTGCACTTCTTGGGGATTCATCCCTTGGGTGCTTCTAGGATGTTGGCTACCTTCAGCCATCGGCTCTTTGCCAGCACGTCTCCTTCTTGAGGCTACTTCATCATCCGAAGATTCGGAGTCTCTCTCGGTATAAGGAGCAGAAAATTCCTGATCCTCAGGGATAGGAGCCAAACCTCGTATGTAGGGGGGCGATCGCCCTCGTGCTTCACTCCGTCCAGCATGTCCACTTCCTCCCACCTCGGGGTAAAGGGGCATCCCATAAGGGGGGTTAGTAGTCACAACAGTTGAATACTCGTACCCAATGGGTCGAGAATTCACAAGTGCATGTAATTGTTAAACTTGGGGATTCATACCTTGAATAGCCGAGGGAATCGTCCCTTGTGGCTGAGGTTCAGTTACCCCTATCTGGGCTTCTCCTTGGGTGACTGCATAAGTTGAATGAGGAGGTACCTCCACGGTTGACGAAATCACTTGGGTTGTCCTCGATGGTGTTCCTTCCTCAAGAGCTCTAATTGTTCTTGTTAGGAATATATGTGCATTAGTTTGATGATATGTTTAACAAAACACTTAAGTAGAAATTTAGTGTCTGTAGCCTCAACGGATAAGACCACTTTGGCTATCCGTTGATGGTGTAGCTTTACTTAGAAATAAGTCTAGTATTGTAGCATATTTCAGTCTCTGTATTTAAAATGTAATTCTTAGAAGTTGAGAGAAACTATGAGTCATGTTGACTACTAGATGATATGCAGATAGGAAGGCCAATTGTAAATATTTCATGCCTTGTAATTTTGTATAAATGAAGTGGTATCAACGGATGACTTAAAGACCTTCAATGGATGAGAAGCTAAGCTTCAACGGATGTCTCTAAAAGCTTCAACGGATAACATCCTTCAACGGATGAGAGCATCAACGGATGAAAGCTTCAACGGATAACATCCTTCAACGGATGAAGTCATCAACGGATGAAAGCTTCAACGGATGTTCTGCTAATTAGCCGTTGATAAGTGGTAGTTGTACCTACAAACAGAGGCACATGGGTTGTCAGAGCAAACTGAGATGTGGTAGCCGAATTTCAGGATCAACAGAAAAAGCAGCCGTTCTTCTTTAGTACAAAGATGCAATAGTCAACAAAGTACTTGATTGAACAGGAAAAGAAGCAAGTGAAGAACTTATTTTACTATTGTAATTTTATATTGTTTTTCACTTGTACACTTGGTAATATATAAACCAAGAAGAAGCTAGTAATTAGAGAGATTTTTCCAGAGCTGTTAAGAAATATCTTGAGAGAAAATTCATCTAGTTTGTACTAGGATGCAGCTGTGATCAGCATTGTTGAACACAGATTTTCTAATATACCATCTCTGGTGGAACAACAAATCCACCAGAAAAGTTTTTAAAGTTTGTTGTGTTCTTTACATTTTGTGTTTGAATATATATCTGTCTGCATTAGCTCAAAGCAATTCATACACTTGTTCATCTAGAACACACTGCTTTAATAAACTTCTCAAAACTTGAAAAAGTTTTGAGATTTACATTCAACCCCCCCTTCTGTAAATCTCATTGTTAGTCCTCTAGGAATAACAATTGGTATCAGAGCAAGCTCTTGACACACAAAGAGTTTAAAGATCTTGGAATCTAACAAAGATGAGTAAGAAGGATATTGGAGTAAAGATCCCAGTTCTTGACAAAGACAGTTATCACCACTGGAAGGTGAAAATGCACCTTCATCTACTCTCCCAAGATGAAGGTTATGTAAACTGCATTGAGAATGGTCCTCACATTCCCCACAAAGTAGCCACAGTTGCTACGGCCACAATTGCTGTTGGTCAATCCATTCCAAAACCTAGAGCAGAATGGACAATGGAAGACACAGAAGAAGTCCACAAGGATAAGAAGGCTATGAACATTTTGTTTAATGGTCTTGACAAGGATATGTTTGATAATATGATAAATTGTTCAACTGCCAAAGAGGTTTGGGACACAGTTCAGCTGCTGTGTGAAGGTACAGAACAAGTAAAAGAGAACAAAATGCAACTTCTCATTCAACAGTATGAGTACTTTCATTTTGAAGAGAATGAATCTTTAAATGACACATTCACTAGATTCCAAAAGCTGTTGAATGGACTGAAGTTGTATGGTAGAGTGTACCAGGTGAAGGATTCAAATCTTAAATTTTTGAGATCCTTACCAAAGGAATGGAAACCCATGACTGTTTCCTTAAGAAACTCTCAGGATTATAAGGACTTTACTCTTGAAAGATTATATGGAATCTTGAAGACTTATGAACTAGAGTTGGAACAGGATGAGGTATTGGAGAGGGGGAGAAAGAAAGGAGGTTCAGTTGCATTGGTAGCTGAAAATGAGAAAGAATGCAGAAAAGAAACTGTGAGATCTACATCAAGCTCCAAAGATGGTGTAAGAAATCCAGAATCAGACAAGGGTAAAGGGCAAGTTGCTGAAAATGAAGACAACTCCAGTCAAGATGACTCTGATGGTATTGATGAGCATCTTGCATTTCTGTCCAGGAGATTTGCAAAGATGAAGTTCAGGAAAAACACTAGAGCCACTAAACCCTATAAGAACATGGTGGACAAATCCAAGTTCAAGTGTTTTAATTGTGGTATAAGTGGACACTTTGCAAGTGAGTGCAGAAAGCCAACCTCTGAAAAGAAGAAATTTGAACAAGTAGATTACAAAAAGAAATATTTTGATCTGCTCAAACAGAAGGAAAGGGCTTTCATTACTCAAGAAAAGGACTGGGCAGCTGATGGAGATGAAGAGGATGAAGATGTGGATTATGTCAACCTTGCTCTCATGGCTGATTCTGAAGAAAACGAAGTTAGTTCATCAAGCAATCAGGTAATCACTACTGATTTAACACAGCTTACTAAAGAAGAGTGCAATGATGCTTTCAATGACATGTCTACTGAATTGTATCATTTGCGTGTGTCTCTTAAATCTCTTGCTAAAGAAAATAGTAGGATCAAAGAGAACAATCTGTTTTTAAGCAATAGAAATACTGTGTTAGAAAATAAGTTGATTGACCTAGAGAAAACCAAATTGCATTGTATATCTGTTGAGAATGAACTAGCTGAATCTGTTAAGAAAGTAGAAATACTTTCCAATCAATTAGAGAAAGAGCAAGAGGTGATTAAAGCCTGGAAAACATCTAGGGATGTAAGTGCTCAAATTGCCAAAGTCCAAGGAATTGAATCATTCTGTGAAACTGCCTGGGATAAAAATAAAAAGAAACTGGAATTAATTGATGGACTGTCAACGGATGTGGAATCAACGGATGATGAAAGTTATCCGTTGAAGGAAGAAAAGGAACATCCGTTGAAGGTTCCTCAATTAAAACAGGCAGATGTTTCTAAAAGAGAAAATCTAAAGAAACTCAACAAAAAGTTTGGTTCAACTTCAAAGAACTTTGTCAAAGAAGAAGCAAGCACATCCAAAGATGTCAGAAAGGTGAATGTAGGGCACATGACCTTAGAACAGTTAAACAATAGGCTCAAGATGGTTGAGGATAAAAAGGAATCCAAAAGGAAATCCAACAGAAATGGGAAGGTAGGAGTTAACAAACATAACAATTACACACCTGATAAGTATGCTCCTAGAAAAAGCTGTGTGCATTGTAGTAGTGTTAATCATCTATCTGCTAATTGTAAATCTATTAAGAAATCTCCCATAACTGTACCCTCTTCCATGCCTAACATGTCTGTATCACCTCTACATGCTATGCCTGTTATGTCTCAACAAAATCCTTATGCACATTATGCAAACATGCCATATTTTAACAATCCTTATCTTGCTGCATTCAGTATGCCTCAAATGCCATACAATATGCCAATGTGGAATAACATGTATGCACAATCCATGCCTAATAATTCTATAAATGTGCTGGATAATGTTGTGACTAACCCTACACCTCAACCAACCACATCTAAGACCAAGGTTGACTCAAACTCACCTAAGTCTAAAGATGCAGGAGGAATGAAGTCTAGGAGAAAGGCTAACAAGAATGGACCCAAGGAAACTTGGGTACCAAAATCAAATTGATTGATTTTGTGGTGTGCAGGAAAATAGAAGAAATCTATGGTACTTGGACAGTGGCTGTTCAAGACACATGACTGGAGATTTCTCCCTGCTCACAGAGTTTAAAGAGAGAGCTGGCCCCAGCATAACCTTTGGAGATGACAGCAAAGGGTTTACTATGGGATATGGCTTGATTTCAACAAGGAATGTCATCATTGAAGAAGTTGCATTAGTTGATGGTCTCAAGCACAACTTACTGAGCATCAGTCAACTATGTGATAGAGGGAATACAGTTTCCTTCAATTCTGAAGCCTGTGTTGTCACTAGTAAGAAAGACAACAAAGTGGTTCTAACTGGAGTTAGAAAAGGAAATGTGTACTTAGCTGACTTCAACTCTACAGATGCAGAATCTATTACTTGTCTCTTCAGCAAAGCAAGTTCAGTTGAGAGTTGGCTATGGCACAAGAAGCTATCCCATTTGAATTTCAAGACAATGAATGATCTAGTCAAAAAGGACTTAGTAAGAGGAATTCCTCTTGTTGAATTCTCAAGGGATGGTCTGTGTGATGCTTGTCAGAAAGGCAAACAAAGGAAAGCATCATTTCAGAAGAAGCTTGAAACAACAATTGATGAACCATTACAGCTGCTACATATGGATTTGTTTGGACCAGTCAATGTATTGTCAATAGCAAGAAAAAGATATTGCTTAGTGATTGTAGATGATTTCTCAAAGTTCTCATGGGTCTATTTTCTTGGATCAAAGGCTGAAGCAAGTGAAATCATTATCAATCACATCAGGCAAGTCAATAATCATCCTGACTTGAAGGTAAGAAACATCAGGAGTGACAATGGAACTGAGTTCAAGAATTTGACATTAAGGCTGTTCTGTGAAGAAAATGGAATCATGCATGAGTTTTCAGCTCCAAGAACACCTCAGCAAAATGGGGTAGTTGAAAGAAAGAACAGATCTTTAATTGAGGCTGCCAGAACATTGCTTGAAGAATCAAAGTTACCAACATATTTTTGGGCTGAAGTTGTTAATTGTGCCTGTTTCACTCAAAATATTTCTTTGATCAATCAAGCTAAAGGCATGACTCCTTATCAGTTGTTCAAGAAAAGAAAACCAACTCTAAACTTTCTTCATGTCTTTGGATGTAAATGTTTTATACTGAGGAATCAATCTGACCATAAAGGAAAGTTTGATGCAAAGGCTGATGAAGGAATATTTGTTGGTTATTCAGCTGGAAAATCTTATATGGTCTACAATCTAAGAACCAACATTGTTATGGAATCTGTGCATGTTGTGTTTGATGATAAAAAGATTGATGGACTAACAGATGAGGAACATTATGAGAGACTCAAATTTGACAATATTGAAATATATTGTGATGATAGTGAAGAAGAGATTGATGGAGACGACACTTCAAAAGGAATACAAAATTTGCCCCTGGATAATGCACAAAATTCAGCATCCGTTGAAAGACATTGTGCATCATCCGTTGAAGTACTTAATGAAGCATCCGTTGATCATAGCTCATCAACTGATAATCAATTTACATCATTAATTGATGGAACTCCAAGTTCCCTGCAAAGGACCAACAACTCAGGGGGAGTTTCAACAAATCAAAACGCTGTCTCACATCATGACAATACTGAGATCACCTCATCTAGAGCTCATCTTCCACCTCAAAGGAAATGGACCAAGAATCATCCCTTTGAACTGATCATTGGTGATGCATCATCTAAAGTGCAAACAAGAAGAGCTACTCAAGATGAATGTCTGTATAGTAGTTTTCTATCTCAGGAGGAACCTAAGAAAGTGGAAGAAGCCTTATTGGATCCAGATTGGATATTAGCTATGCAGGAAGAGCTAAACCAATTTGAGAAAAACCAAGTTTGGAAGCTGATACCCAAACCAAAGAACAAGAGTCCTATTGATACAAAATGGGTATTCAGAAATAAGATGGATGAAAATGGCATTATCATAAGGAATAAAGCCAGATTGGTTGCTAAAGGCTATTCTCAGCAAGAGGGAATAGATTTTGATGAGACATATGCTCCTGTTGCAAGACTTGAAGCTATCAGAATCTTTCTAGCCTATGCAGCCCATGCCAATTTCAAAGTCTATCAAATGGATGTCAAGAGTGCATTTCTAAATGGAAAATTAGAGGAAGAAGTCTATGTAAGTCAACCTCCAGGATTTGAAGATCCAAATTTTCCAGACTATGTGTATTATCTGTTGAAAGCACTCTATGGACTGAAGCAAGCACCTAGAGCCTGGTATGAAACATTATCAAAATTTCTTTTGGAGAATCACTTCACTAGAGGTACTGTTGATAAAACTCTCTTCTTTAGAAATGTTAATGGCTCTAGTATACTTGTTCAAATTTATGTAGATGACATAATATTTGGTTCTAAAGATAATAAACTTTGTAAAAAGTTTGCTAAGCTAATGCAAAGTAATTATGAAATGAGCCTAATGGGAGAACTAACCTATTTTCTTGGTTTACAAATTAAACAAGTTAGTAATGGAATTTTCATTAGTCAAACTAAATATATTCATGATCTTTTAAAGAAGTTTGACTTAATGGAATGTTCATCTGCAAAAACTCCCATGGCCACTGCCACCAAACTTGAATTAAATAAGACTGAAAGGTCTGTGGACATTACAAGTTATAGAGGCATGGTTGGTTCACTTTTATATTTAACTGCTAGCAGACCAGATATAATGTTTGCTACATGTCTGTGTGCTAGATTTCAAGCTGATCCTAGGGAGTCTCACTTAATTGCTATCAAGAGAATTTTCAGATATCTCAAGGGTACACCAAATTTAGGAATTTGGTATCCTAGAGAATCTGGCGTTGATCTAATTGGTTATTCAGATGCAGACTATGCAGGTTGCAAAATAGACAGGAAAAGTACAACAGGCTCCTGCCAATTCCTGGGAAACAAGCTTGTATCATGGTTTAGCAAAAAGCAAAATTCAGTCTCTACTTCTACAGCTGAGGCTGAATACATTGCTGCTGGAAGTTGCTGTTCTCAAATGTTATGGATGAGGAATCAACTCCTTGATTATGGACTTCATGTTGATAGAATACCTATCTTTTGTGACAACACAAGTGCCATAGCCATAACAGAGAATCCTGTGCAGCACTCAAGGACCAAGCACATTGATATTAAGTACCACTTCATCAGGGAGCATGTCATGAATGGTACAGTGGAACTACATTTTGTTCCAAGTGAACAACAAATTGCTGACATATTTACCAAGCCACTTGATGAATCAACATTCACAAGATTGGTAAGTGAGCTAGGTATGCTTAATTACTCTTAAAATTCATGTCTTCTTTGCAATTTGAAGTGAAGCCTGAAGTATATTAGTTGCTAGAACAAATTTGACTTTTAACAAAGTTTATTCCATCAACGGATGTTCCCTATCCGTTGAAAGTCAAAATTGCTCTATCAACGGATATTCATTATCCGTTGAAAGACAAGTATATTTCTGGAACTTTTATCCGTCAACGGATAAAACTGAAGTACCTTTCAACGGATGACAATTTACATTATCCGTTGAAATGTCACATCAGACGTTTGAGGTGTCTCACAGCCGTTGATTCTATTTTCTTAACTGTTGATACCATACATACATCTGTATGTATTGGTTTTAAAGGTAGTTATTAGAATACTTACAGTTTATTCTTAAACGGCTGAAATTCACTAACACCTATTTACTGATTAATCCTTTATTTATTTCTTTTTCTTTGAAAGAATATAAGCCCTTCTGATTGTTCATTATTACTTTACGCTTTCTTAGAATTTCAAGCATTTACCATTTTCTCTCTGCAAAACCTTCAAGTTATTCTCTGCAATTTCTACTCACAACAATGGCACCAGTCGTGAAGATTATGTCTCAATCTGGGTTCATCTACGAGAAGAACAATTTCATAGCTCTGGTAGAAAAGAATGAAGCCCACTCAGATTATCACAAAATGATGGACTTCATCAAAAACTGTAAACTTAGCTATGCAATGCTGGAAGCCCCAACGATTTTCTGTGAAGTAGTTGAGGAGATTTGGACAACTGCTGAGTTCAACTCCATGGATATGACTATCTCCTTCACTCTCAAAGGTAAAAATCACTGTATTAACTGTGATGACTTACAAGCATGTTTTAAATTACCTGAGAACAATGCCATGACACCACACACTGATAGTGATGTATCCAGCATGTTAGATTCCATAGGTTACTCTCTTAACTCTGCTAATTTAGGGGGTATTAGACGAAAAGGCCTTAGGAAAGAATGGAGTTTTCTTGGGGATGCCTTCATAAAGGTTTTCTCTGGGAAAATTAGTAATTTTGATGCCATAACTTCATCTCTTGTTAATATGTTCTATATGCTTGTTTCTGATAGGTACTTTAACTTTAGCAACTATGTGATGCTAGAATTAGGTACTAGATTAGGTAACAAAGCTAATAGACCTAATAACATCTATTATGCTAGATTCTTTATGTTATTGGCTAACCATGTTGCTGAAAATTTAGTCATTATCAATGAGAATAATAAACTCAAGTGCTGGGCACAAGAGAAAAGAGTTCTTGCAGACTTATTGAGAATGGATCTCAACAGCAGTGTGCAATTGGTATATTTACCAATCATGAATGCACCCCGGGTAGGTGAGGTAATTGCTTCTACAACTCCTACTTCTTCCAACCCCTCTATTTCTTTATCTTCTAGTGTGGCCATGAAATCTGTGTCAATGCCCCAACAGATTTCTACCAAGGTCACCAAATCTAAACTTTCAAAATCCAAGACAAAGAAAACCACCTCTGTTGTTTCTCAAAAGACAACAGTTGTAACAACAACCATTAACCCTGAGGGAAGTGAACAGGGTGTGAGTGGTGAGGGGAGGGGTGAACATCAAAGAAACCCCCAGGATAAGGAAAGAGAGTTGAGTGCTTCCCAAGCTAGCCAAGCCCCAGTTTCTCAAAAAGCTGTGGTGGTTGAAAAGGTTTCTAGCACATCCCTAGTAGCATCCTCCCAAAAGGATGTTACTATTGAAAAGAGTTCCCAACCAGGAACACAGAACAAAAGAGGGAGGGACACTAAAGCCAAACACTCACCTACAAAAGCTTTTATTAGAAGAAAGAAGGCTAGAACCCAATCTTCTATACAGGGTGCACACACTGCACAGATACATCCATCTGTCTCTGTGCCTTCTCAAACTCAGTTTGATGTGACTCCAATAAATGTGGAGTCACAGCCCCATTCTCTCACAATAACTACACATCAATCACCAAATACTTCTTCACCATCTCTGGATGTGGATATGTTATTCCCATCAATTCCTGATTCTCCCTCTTTACAACTCAGGGAGGAGCCCCACTCAAATACAGGTGATCATCATCTTTTAGATGATTTGTTGGATCACCCGCAAATTCTTTCAGATATAATTGAAGGATCTGTATCAACACATATCAAATCAATCTATACAGATTCAACAGTTATATCACTTTCAATTTCATCTTCTTTTCCTTCTTCAACGGATATCACTCATCCGTTGACAAGTGGTTGCTCTTCAACGGATAAGCTTAACAGCAGTTATCCGTTGATAATAACAGTTTCACCTTCAACGGATATTCCACATCCGTTGATAGTCTCTACACAAATAACTGAAATGATTCCAAGTGTAGAAGACATGAATACTGTGCAATCACTTTTAGGATTGAGGGCAGGGACTGAAAATTTGAGTGAGAGGCTGGGTTGCTCCCAGGCAAAAGGAGAGATTGAGAGCACAAAAATGCATGCTATTTCTTCCAGCATGGCAAAAGTCAGTGAGTGGAGTACCACCTTAGAAGGTGAAGGTGAGGGAGTGAGATGTGTGAGCCAGGGGGAGCCCCTGATGCAAGAACATAGAGAAAAAGAGAGAAAAGCAGGTACAGTTGATACAAGGGTGGAACCAGCCATTGCTCATGAGTCAATGATTGTGGATGATGCTGAAAAGGAAAGACAATTTCAGCAACATTACAAAGCTGTAATTGATAACATTTCCTTGGATGCTGACACTTTTACTCATCCTGTGACAGCCTATCAAATGTTGGCTGCTCAGGGCAATGAGGAGGCAGAAAGGACACTACATCTAGTGCACTCAACAGAATCTCTTCAAAGGGATAAAGCTGCTATTAACAGGATGCCTTCTACAGCTGGTGAGCCATCTGAGGAATTTGGAGTAAATTCTGATGATGATGACTCTATTTCTTCTGATGGAAGCATGAACATAGGGGGAGATGAAGACCCTAGTTCCATTCCTAATCTACCTGAATGGGCCTTGACTAAGGAGCATAGAACAGGTGAATTCAATGTCCACTTGGTCAAACAAATCATCACTATTCAAAAGGCCATTCAGAACACTTCAAATGCAAATATCAAGGCTATCCTCCAAGCTCACCTGGACTCACTGCATCTCATAAAGTTGCAGCAAGTAAAGCAAAATATGAGTCTGGATGATCTCAGGAAAGATATTGCTGACTTGAAATCCTTCACTTCAGAAAAATTGGATTCAGTCATGCCCTATGGTACTTTGCAGGACTTGGTTTCGAGATTGAAAAAGGAATCAGTTACTGAACAAAGGCTGGCCAAGTTGGAAGACAGAGTTCAAGGAATTGAAGATTCTGTGGCCACCCTTCTTCTCAACCAACAATCTCAAACCAATCTCCTAATGCAGCTGGCAAAAGCACAAGGCTTGACCCCTCTCCTTGATGATAACAAAAAGGGGGAGAATAAAAGGGAAGGGGAAGGAGAGCCCTCTACAAAGATTCAGATATCTAAAGTGCTAGTTCCTGCCATCACTACCTCTCCAATCATTCAAATCAAGGGAAAACCTGATGGAATTGATTTGATTCAGCTAGCAGCAGCTGAAATACAAATGAAAGAACAATGGAGGAGAATTGATGAAAGGTTGCAATTGGTGTTTGGTTCTACACAAAATAAATCAACATCTGTGAAATTTAGCACAAAGATTGAACCAATCAACATGGAGCTCAAGCCAGTAGGGAGAAATAAGGTTGGAGAGACTTCTTTCAAGAATTTAAAACCTATGGTTCTAAAGCCTAACACTAGATCCAGTATGGACTCCACAAAGAATCCCCTAGACTTTGCTCAGATGCAGGAAGTAGACTTTCCTCTTCCAAAACCTGATGGAGACAAAGTTCTAAGTGCAAGCATCATAAAGAAGAAGGAGACCAAGGACAAGGGTGAGAGAATGAACATGGCCTTTATCTATAGAGAGGGAAAGAGTATCTGTGTGATGCAAGGACATCCCAAATTTCTAAAGGCTAAAAGGGAAGAAACCAGAAGGTTGAAGAAAGAAGCTGTAAAACTCAAGGCTGACAAAAGAGCACAAGCAAAGCTTGAAAAACAGCTAAAGTCAAGCCAAGTTGAAGAAATGAAAGGAATTGAAGTCAGGGGTGAAGAAAAGATTGCTAACTTAGATGAGGTTCTTGGGAGCATATTTGGTGAAAATATGGAAGAAAGAGAGGAATGGCAGAAGGGAAACAGAAGAAAGGCCAAGGCACACAGAAGGAGTGAAGATAACCCTGAAGATACCAAATCTATATCTAAACCACTACCTTCCATACCTGAACCTTTTGTTGCTGATCCCTCTATAAATATCCATGGTGAACCAATCATTCCAAAAGAGGAACCTATTGATTGGGACAACATCACATTGCCTACCTTTTTAACCACTCTACCACTACCAAAGAAACAGAAAAGAAAATCTAAATCTACACCTCCCCTAACCTCTAAGAAATTCACTCAAAAACAAAAACCTAACCCTAAGCCACCCATTTCTAAAGATGATTATGTTCACATCTGTGACATAAAAGAAGCTTCAGACATTAATCTCTATCTGGATGAGCTGGAGGAAGTAAGGGGAATAGCTGCCTACAGACAGCTACCAGAGAGATTGATGTTCAGATATGAGGGAGCTGGGGAAAGAACATGGCCTCTCTACAGGATTCTAAATGAAGGCTACTCTACCTTGATCAGAGTCTTTTCAGCCATCAAAAAGGATTCTGGCTTTACCAGAACAGCCAAGACTGAAATTCTCAACAAGATTGCCAACATAAGGAAGACTTGGAGGGAACCAAATGCTTTGCCCAGAACCTTACTCATACAAGAAAGGGGAACTAAAATTCACAAATCACCTCATTGGTTGATGGAATTTAGAGATGACAAAGGAGTCAGAAGATTTTTCAGACTTGAAGACCAACTCAAGATTGCCAGCAATGAAACTCTCAAGGAAATGCAATCTAAGTTGGATATCAGTGATGAAGATGAAGCTGAATTCTTCAGACAACTCCAACTCCAAATTGAGGAAAATGACAAAGGGCTAGGAAAGAAAACCAGGGAACAAAGAAGAAAATGATGATTTGCTCAGGCTAGAGGAGCACCCTTGGAAATACTGTAAATCTTCAATTACCTCCTAGTACATACACTTTTGCAGCACTTTTATATTTCTACTTAGTTTCAATTCAAATATTTGTTAAGTGTTTTGTTATCATCAAGTTAACCCTGAATTTATGCCTACAATTCTTATAGACATAAATAGGGGGAGATTGTTAGGAATATATGTGCATTAGTTTGATGATATGTTTAACAAAATACTTAAGTAGAAATTTAGTGTCTGTAGCCTCAACGGATAAGACCACTTTGGCTATCCGTTGATGGTGTAGCTTTACTTAGAAATAAGTCTAGTATTGTAGCATATTTCAGTCTCTGTATTTAAAATGTAATTCTTAGAAGTTGAGAGAAACTATGAGTCATGTTGACTACTAGATGATATGCAGATAGGAAGGCCAATTGTAAATATTTCATGCCTTGTAATTTTGTATAAATGAAGTGGTATCAACGGATGACTTAAAGACCTTCAATGGATGAGAAGCTAAGCTTCAACGGATGTCTCTAAAAGCTTCAACGGATAACATCCTTCAACGGATGAGAGCATCAACGGATGAAAGCTTCAACGGATAACATCCTTCAACGGATGAAGTCATCAACGGATGAAAGCTTCAACGGATGTTCTGCTAATTAGCCGTTGATAAGTGGTAGTTGTACCTACAAACAGAGGCACATGGGTTGTCAGAGCAAACTGAGATGTGGTAGCCGAATTTCAGGATCAACAGAAAAAGCAGCCGTTCTTCTTTAGTACAAAGATGCAATAGTCAACAAAGTACTTGATTGAACAGGAAAAGAAGCAAGTGAAGAACTTATTTTACTATTGTAATTTTATATTGTTTTTCACTTGTACACTTTGTAATATATAAACCAAGAAGAAGCTAGTAATTAGAGAGATTTTTCCAGAGCTGTTAAGAAATATCTTGAGAGAAAATTCATCTAGTTTGTACTAGGATGCAGCTGTGATCAACATTGTTGAACACAGATTTTCTAATATACCATCTCTGGTGGAACAACAAATCCACCAGAAAAGTTTTTAAAGTTTGTTGTGTTCTTTACATTTTGTGTTTGAATATATATCTGCCTGCATTAGCTCAAAGCAATTCATACACTTGTTCATCTAGAACACACTGCTTTAATAAACTTCTCAAAACTTGAAAAAGTTTTGAGATTTACATTCAACCCCCCCTTCTGTAAATCTCATTGTTAGTCCTCTAGGAATAACAGTTCTCCGTGTTCTCGCCATGGTTGTTGTGCTTTCCCACAGACGGCGCCAAATGTTATGGATTAAAAACTAAGGTATATAACTGTTGTATTTATTACGAAGGAACGTGAGCTTCGAGGCTCGATTTGACTGCTCTTGTGTTTCGTGACTCAATCTGCCTTTAACAAGATGCCTACGTACCTTGCTGATTGGCAAGGATCAAGTCAAAAAACGTAGTTCTTAGTGATACTTGCCCTCAGGGCTACGGCGGCGAGGGCTCACCAAGGACGTAGTGACTTTCATATCCTCCAAGGACTAAGTCTAAAACGTAGTTCTGATTTGTGGGGTGAGGCCCCTTATATAGATGTTGGGAGTCCTTGAATTGGACTTGGGTTAGGAGACTTGGTGGGCAAGTCTCAGAATTAGAATGGAATTTAGAGTCCTAAGAGGTAAGAAGTTGATTCCTTATCCCACCAGGTTTCTTGGAGGCCAATCTACAAGGATTTATTTCTCCACTAGGACTCATCTTATCAGCTGACTTATCCCTTATTAATTAATTACGAATTTAATTGATATTCAGGGTTTTGGGCCTTCTCAAATGGGCCAAGTTGTTGGCCCAATTCTGATATGATTAATGCAATATTAATTACATACCCAGATCTTATTTTCTTCCCTATCAGTAGTCACCACAGTTTCAATAACATCAGAGTTTAATCCGTCAGAGTTTGTAGTATTAGGACTTAGACTGTAAGGTTTTTCAGTATCAGAATATGAGTCTTCATTTTCAAATCTCAGCTGATCATGGTCAACGAAATCTTTAAGACCAGTGATCTTCTTGTCATCAAAAGAGACATTGATAGATTCCATGACCACTTTTGTTCTCAAATTATAGACTCTGAAGGCTTTTGTGGAAAGTGGATATCCAACAAAGATTCCTTCATCAGCTTTTAGATCAAACTTTGATAGCTGTTCAGGATGAGTCTTGAGAACAAAACACTTGCATCCAAATACATGAAAATATTTCAGATTTGGCTTCTTTTTCTTCACCATCTCATATGGTGTTTTTCCATGCTTGTTAATGAGTGTTGCATTTTGAGTAAAACAAGCAGTATGTACAGCTTCAGCCCAGAAATAGGTTGGAAGCTTTGCTTCTTCAAGCATTGTACGTGCAGCTTCAATGAGAGTTCTATTCTTCCTTTCAACAACTCCATTTTGCTGTGGAGTTCCAGGAGCAGAAAATTCCTGCTTTATTCCATGGCTTTTGCAGAACTCTTCCATTATCAAATTCTTGAACTCAGTGCCATTATCACTCCTTAAAATTTTCACAGAATCTTTGACCATTTTATCCAGTTGTTTGACATGATCAATCAAGATAGATGCAGTTGTTAGAAAATTAGGATTTTAGAGCTTAATTTAATTATGTTCTTGATGTTAATCCTAAAATCTAATGATTGGAAATTGTTCAATAATATTTGAACTTAAATTTTCATGTATGGTTTTAAGAATTTTCTTAATGAAATCTATATGAAATGAGAGTTGAAAGTAGCTTGGAAAAGCTTGGAAAAATTTGAGAATGTTTGTCCCACATTGAAATAAATAAAGGAGGGTGTGTGCTTTATATGGTATTACACACATGAGTAGTATACAACTACTAAGGTGTGTGGTGGTCCATTGTGTTGTTGTGTGCTTCACGCGCACACACACACACACGCGCGCGCCCCGCACCGCACCGCACCGGACCGGACCGGGTCGGGTCGAGTCGGGTCGGGTCGAAGGGCGATTTGGGCGAATATCTCGGCGTCTCGCGTACGCGAGGCGACCTGGGCGAGGATTTTATTTATTTGAGAATTATTTTAATTCGAATTTATTTATCGGTGACTGGATTATTGGGCTGGGTACTCTGAAATAGGCTAAGTCACTTTGTTAGTGGGCTTAGTCTAAATATATTGAACCTGCAAATAATCTGATCTGTAACAAGTTCTGATATCAGAATCAGAACTTAAGAACTGATGAATAAAATCAAAACTTAACAAGTTCTGATATCAGAATCAGAACTTAAGTACTGATGAATCAAATCAGAACTTAACTTAAGTTCTGATAATAATGTGGGTGTTAATGTGAAAAGCTGTTACAAATAATTTAAATTCAAAAGCTGTTCAGTTTTGATTTTTTCATTAATGAATTCAAAATCTGATCAGTTTTGATTTTTTCATTAATGAAGCAGTTTAATTCAGACATTAAGTGTGTGGACAGTTTCATTTTTCCTCTCCTATAAATAGAGGCTAAACTGAATGAATAAGTAAGAACACACTACATTCTCTTCTCTTCTCTTCAACCTCTCTGCATTTCTCTCCCACAAGTCCTGAAGTGCTGATATTTTCCGGCGACTGAGGTGCTGGTCGAAGTGGAGCTTTTGTTGCTGCTGTTAACATAAACTCCGAGCTGTTTTATCCTGGTGGAGATATTGTGCGCATCCCAAATGCAGCAGGTAGGGGCAATATTCTCTTCAAGAGCAGCCAGGACTTCGAGCAAGGCCTGGTGACTCAGCTGTGATCATTTTCTTGGCATTTTGTATCTGTGAACCTGTATTTCATTCACTGTTAAAAGCTATGGTTTTGGGTACATCTTTCTTTCTCTCTACGTTATTTTATTTACTGATTTTGTTTACCTGCATGTTTTGTTTTGTTAACTGTGGTCTTGGCCTAAACTTGTTAAATTCTTTATACACTTGCTTCTATGTTGCTATATTTGTTAGTGAGTTGTACAACATTCTTGAAGAGAATATTAGTTATATAGAATTTAGCATAATGGTTAACGAAAGTGAGGTTATCGTTGGTGGTGGTAGCAGTTCGGGTGCAACTGCTGGGGCCATTGATTGGACCACCTATAGTTTCCCACAAGCTGTTGAACTAACCGGTTTACCGGAGAAATTCAACGGTGGCATTGGCTTTTCTCGCTGGCAGAAAAGGATGAAGTTGTGGTTGACTATAAAGGGTCTGTGGCCGGTTGTGGAATATGAGAAACCAGTAGTGGATCAAGAGAAGGCTGACACAGTTAAGGCTTTTGCGAAGTGGGCTGAGAAGGATGGAGTGGCTAGAGCGGCCATTCTGGCAGCACTAACAAACACTTTGTTTGATGTCTATTCTTCTGATGCCTACTCTGCAAAACTCTTATGGGAGAAGCTGGATCAGACACATAATACTGACTCACAAGGTCTAGAAAAGTATTCTGTGGCAAGGTTCCTCGAGTTCAAGCTGGTGGACAATAAGTCCATGACTGAGCAGGTGCATGAGTTCGAGATGATAGTGCATGCTTTGAAGGAGTCTGGAATGAATCTCCCGGAGAAGTTCAAGGTGATGAGTGTGATTGAAAAACTCCCGAAGTCTTGGGAAGAGTTCTCTCTCTCCCTGAAAAGACAGAAATGAGAGATCACCTGGACCAACCTTATGCTGGACATCTCGGTACAAGAACAACACAAGTCCAAATAGGGACATGTGATGCCAACTGAACACGGTACCTCGAAGGTAAACATAGCAACTGTAGGACAAAAGAGGAAGGCTTTTGCTAAGAAAGCTAATAGTAATAAACCTAAGAGTGACAAGGACAAGGCCAAGAAACCCAAGGCAAACAAACCATGCTGGTCTTGTGGGCAGGTTGGGCACTGGAGTAAGGACTGCCCTACGAAGAAAGCGAAGAAAACCGAGGTAGCGCAAGCAAATGTTGTGCTTGGAACCGCAAGTGGGCCTGTAGTGAACATGGTCGTTGGTGAGGCTACGGCTTCTGAAACCGACGTTGACCAATATGTATCCTACAACCCTGTGATATTTTCTACCTATCTATCAAATGAATGGTTGATAGATACTGGAGCTAATGTACATATTTGTGCTGATATTAGTTTATTTGTATCTTATCAACAGAGTCATAGCCTGACTGTGAAGATGGGGAATGCTAGTGTTGCTCAAGTACATGGAGTTGGAAACGTGGATCTGAAGTTCCCTTCAGGACGTATTCTATCTCTGACGAGAGTGCATCATGTTCCCAACATGCGTAGAAATATAATAAGTGGAAGCTGTTTAGTTTCTAGTGGTTTTGAAATTTCGTTCAAGTGTAATAAAGTAGTTCTTATTCACACTGGTACATTCTTTGGCAAGGGTTACTTGTCAAATGGTTTATTTGTTATTAATGTGGATCCCGTTTTGGGAAATTTGAATAATAATGTTATTCCTACTGTTAACTGTATTGAGTCCTCAAATATATGGCATGCTAGACTAGGTCATTTAAACTTTGGTGCTCTTAAGAACATGATGAACTTAGAGTTGATTCCAAAATATACCATAGAAAAGAATTCTAAATGTCAAGTATGTGTGTCTGCTAAACAGATAAGGAAACCTTTTCATAACGTTGTTAGGGATTCAGACTTGTTAGATTTAGTACACACTGATATTTGTGAATTTGGTGGTGTGTTGACCAAGGACCAGTTTAGATACTTCATTACTTTTATAGATGATAGTAGTAGATACTGTTATGTTTATTTACTTAGACATAAGGATGAAGCACTTAGTAAATTCATTATATATAAAACTGAAGTAGAAAAACAAACTAGTAAGTTACTTAAAAGATTGAGATCTGATAGAGGTGGTGAGTATACGAGTAATGCTTTTAATGAATTTTGTGCAAACAATGGTATAGTTCATGAAGTTACTCCACCATACACACCTGAGTCTAATGGGGTTGCTGAGCGAAAGAACAGAACATTTAAAGATATGATTAATAGTATGCTTATTAACTCTGGGTTACCTAAATACATGTGGGGAGAGGCTCTAAATACGGTTTGCCATATTTTGAATAGAGTCCCTCTGAAACACATGGATAAAACACCCTTGGAGTTATGGAAAGGCAGGATGACTAGTCTTAAGTATCTTCGTGTGTGGGGGTGCCTTGCTAAGGTGCTTGTTCCTGAACACAAGAGAACGAAACTAGGTCCAAAGACTGTTGACTGTATCTTTCTGGGCTATCTTGAAACCACTACAGCTATGAGATTTTTAGTGTTAAAATCTGACATAGATGGTATAGTGGCAAACACGATAGTTGAATTTCGAGATGTGACATTCTTTGAGGATGTCTACCCTATGAAGACTGGAATACCTGAAACGACTTCTGAGGAAGATCCTACTCATACATCAAGTTCTATTCCTGATCATGTGGAAAAGATGACAAATGTGGGGGCGGAACCTAGTAGTAGCTCTATTCCTAAGGAACTAGAGGAACCAAGGAGAAGTAAGCGTGCAAAGGTAGTCAAGGATTTTGGAGGTGATTTCATCACTTACAATATCGAGGACGAACCTTTAACTTTTCGGCAAGCTATGGATTCTTCTGAGTCAAGGCACTGGAAGGGCGCTGTCAAGAGTGAAATTGACTCTATTGTTTCTAATGGAACATGGGAGTTGGTTGATCTCCCTCCTGGGTGTTCTACTATTGGGTGCAAATGGGTCTTTAAAAGGAAGTTGAACCCTGACGGCTCAATAGATAAGTACAAAGCTAGACTGGTAGCTAAGGGTTTTAAGCAAAAGGAAGGAATTGATTATTTTGATACATACTCTCCGGTTGCAAGAATGGTAACAATCCGAATGCTTATAGCATTGGCTTCAGTCCATGGTCTTATCATCCATCAGATGGATATAAAGACGACTTTTCTTCATGGTGAACTTGAGGAAGAGATTTATATGGATCAGCCTAATGGATTTGTTGCATCAGGCAATGAAAGGAAAGTATGTAAGTTGATCAAGTCCATTTATGGCTTGAAACAAGCTCCCAGAGACTGGCATAAAAAGTTTGATGAAACTATATTGCCTTTCAGTTATAAGATTAATGAAAGTGATAAGTGTGTCTACACTAAAGTTAAAGGTAATGAGTGTGTTATTTTGTGCCTATATGTGGATGACATTTTATTGTTTGGAACTAATATTGAGATTATTAACGAGACTAAAGAATTCTTGAAAAGACATTTTGAAATGAAGGATATGGGTGAGGCAAGTGTGATTCTTGGAATCAAACTGGTTCAGTCCACTGAAGGAATAACCTTGACTCAATCTCATTATATAGAGAAATCTATACTTGAGAAATATGGTTATTCACAGTGTAGAATCGCTAGTACACCTTATGATTCGAAAGTTGTCCTTGTCAAGAATACTTCAGGAGTGCATGTGTCTCAGTTAAGGTATTCTCAGATTATTGGGAGCTTGCAGTATCTTGCTAACTGTACTAGACCAGATATTTCATATTCTGTGTCTAAATTGGCTAGATATACAAGCTGTCCAAACAGAACTCATTGGGATGCTCTTGATAGAGTACTTAGATATCTAAAAGGCACAATGTACCTTAGTTTACACTACAGGAGATTTCCTGGTGTGCTTGAAGGGTACAGTGATGCAAGTTGGATAGCTAAGAAGTCTGGTTCCAATGGAGTGACTGGATACGTGTTCACCTTGGCTGGTGGAACAATATCCTGGAAGTCAAGCAGACAGACTATAGTTACTCGGTCTACTTTTGAGGCTGAGTTGTGTGCACTTGATGCCACAGGGACGGAGGCTGAATGGTTACATGGACTTATGTCTGCAATACCTGTAGTAAGCAGACCGCTTCCTGCTATTGCTATTCACTGTGATAGTCGAACAACTATCGACAAAATTAGCAGTAAAAAGCATAATGCTAAAACTAAGAGACACATCCAAGTTAGACTCAAGTCTATAAGGGGTTTAGTGACTGATAGGATCATAGCTATAGAGTTCATAGGAACTCAGAATAATATAGCTGATCCTCTTACTAAAGGACTGGAACCTACAGTGGTCCTTAAGTCAAGGTTGGGGATGGGACTATCAACCCATCATAATTCATCAACAGTGGGAACCCAATACACATGAGAGGAGATCCCTCGAAGTGTATTCAATGGGTAATAACAAGCTGTAAGGATGAGTTGGTAGTACCTTTGCTACATAGATGATACTATAGTATCTGAGTCTATTCCCTGTAAACCTAGAAGGTACTGACACTGCCAGAAAAGCAAGAGTGTTAAAACTCTGAATGGGATCAAGTCATTTGATGAGATAGAGGCAGTATATCTCTGGAGATGCCCAGCTAAGCGAATGTAATTGTGTGGTCGCAATTAGAGGATAGGGTTAATCCTTGAAGCATTCGACGAATAGGATCGAGACATGACCATTAATGTCTCAAAGCCGTAGATTGGCACCATAACCTTTGACTTGTCGTCTATGGAATATGGTTATACTAAACGGATTAAGATTCAAGGTGAAACATTCCATCTGAGTCCGATAGCCATTGAAGTAGAGGAATTAGAGGGTTCAAACCCGGAAGGGTACCGACTCTGAAAAACAAGTCATGATGGGAAATTGATCACATTTCTGTATGGATTTGTGGGGGATTGTTAGAAAATTAGGATTTTAGAGCTTAATTTAATTATGTTCTTGATGTTAATCCTAAAATCTAATGATTGGAAATTGTTCAATGATATTTGAACTTAAATTTTCATGTATGGTTTTAAGAATTTTCTTAATGAAATCCGTATGAAATGAGAGTTGAAAGTAGCTTGGAAAAGCTTGGAAAAATTTGAGAATGTTTGTCCCACATTGAAATAAATAAAGGAGGGTGTGTGCTTTATATGGTATTACCCACATGAGTAGTATACAACTACTAAGGTGTGTGATGGTCCATTGTGTTGTTGTGTGCTTCACGCGCGCACACACACACACACGCGCGCCCCGCCCCGCACTGCACCGGACCGGACCGGGTCGGGTCGAAGGGCGATTTGGGTGAATGTCTCGGCGTCTCGCGTACGCGAGGCGACCTGGGCGAGGATTTTATTTATTTGAGAATTATTTTTATTCGAATTTATTTATCGGTGACTGGATTATTGGGCTGGGTACTCTGAAATAGGCTAAGTCACTTACCAACAAATAATCTGATCTGTAACAAGTTCTGATATCAGAATCAGAACTTAAGAACTGATGAATAAAATCAGAACTTAACAAGTTCTGATATCAGAATCAGAACTTAAGTACTGATGAATCAAATCAGAACTTAACTTAAGTTCTGATAATAATGTGGGTGTTAATGTGAAAAGCTGTTACAAATAATTTAAATTCAAAAGCTGTTCAGTTTTGATTTTTTCATTAATGAATTCAAAATCTGATCAGTTTTGATTTTTTCATTAATGAAGCAGTTTAATTCAGACATTAAGTGTGTGGACAGTTTCATTTTTCCTCTCCTATAAATAGAGGCTAAACTGAATGAATAAGTAAGAACACACTACATTCTCTTCTCTTCTCTTCAACCTCTCTACATTTCTCTCCCACAAGTCCTGAAGTGCTGATATTTTCCGGCGACTGAGGTGCTGGTCGAAGTGGAGCTTTTGTTGCTGCTGTTAACATAAACTCCGGGCTGTTTTATTCTGGTGGAGATATTGTGCGCATCCCAAACGCAGCAGGTAGGGGCAATATTCTCTTCAAGAGCAGCCAGGACTTCGAGCAAGGCCTGGTGACTCAGCTGTGATCATTTTTTTGGCATTTTATATCTGTGAACCTGTATTTCATTCACTGTTAAAAGCTATGGTTTCGGGTACATCTTTCTTTCTCTCTACGTTATTTCATTTACTGATTTTGTTTACCTGCATGTTTTGTTTTGTTAACTGTGGTCTTGGCCTAAACTTGTTAAATTCTTTATACACTTGCTTCTATGTTGCTATATTTGTTAGTGAGTTTTACAACAGCAGTTTCACTTTTTGTGTGCAAGAAATACACCCATGTGTATCTGGTGAACTCATCCACTATGACCAACGCATACTTCTTCTTTACAATAGACATGATATTTACTGGACCAAATAGATCAACATGTATAAGATGATAAGGCTCAAGAATTGATGATTCAGTCTTGCTCTTGAATGAAGATTTTCTTTGTTTGGCTTTCTGACATGAATCACAAAGACCATCAGGAGCAAATACTGTGTTTGGCAATCCTCTCACAAGATTTTTCTTGACCAGTTCATTTATATTGTTGAAATTTTAATGAGAGAGTTTCTTATGCCAATTCCAGCTTTCTTCAATTGATGCTCTACTTAACAGACAGATTGTAGAGCCATCAGTACTTGTTGAAAGCTTAGCTTCATAAATGTTACCACGTCTATATCCTTTCAGAACAACTTTGCCTTTAGATTACTCACAATTTCACAGTGTTCTTCAAAGAAATCAACATGATAACCTCTGTCACAGATTTGACTTATACTCAGAAGGTTGTGTTTAAGTCCTGAGACCAGAGCTACTTCTTTAATGATGACATTCCCAAGATTGATATTGCCATATCCCAATGTTTTTCCAATGTTGCCATCTTCATAAGAAACACTTGGGCCAACTTTCTCCACAAAGTCTGATAGCAGGGCCTTATTTCCAGTCATATGACCTGAACATCCACTGTCCAGAACTAGAATATTTTTCCTGTTGCCCTGCAATCATAAAGACCACTAATTATTAGTTTTAAGGACCCAGACTTTCTTGGATCTTTTGGTCTTATTAAGTTTGTTAACATTTGCAGCGGATTTAGCATCAGAGTTTATGTTAACATTTTTCTTATCAGAATTTACATTATCAGACTTTGAATCAGAATTTATACTAGAAGGAACAATGGAAACTTTCTTCAAAGAAGGTTTTATTTGATAATAATCATAGTACAGACTATGATATTCCTTACAAGTATAAATGGAATGCCATAAACTACCACAATGAAAACAAGGATTTTGTGGTTTGTATCTAACTGACTGACTCTTAACTCCTGATTTCGAAGGTAAGGAGTTAATATTCTTATTTTTCCTGCAAAAAGAAGCCAGATGGTTAGAACTTCCACAGTTATGACATGTTTTCCTAGGTGCATCAGGAACAGGTTTATAATCATTGCTTTTATTCACACCTTCCTTTCCATTCCTATTTTTCCTAGGTGATTTTACCTTGTTTGCATTCTTGACATCTTTCAGCTTATGCTTAAGCTGCTTCTTTGTCATTAAGCCTATGTTTACTTCAGCTGTCTTTTCCTGTTTTAGTTTGTCAGAAGTTAATTCCTCTTTAACTTCTGATTTCTCATTATCAGACTTTACAGTTACAAACTTAACAGGTTTTAACTTTGGCTTTTGCTTAACAACAGGCTTAATTTCTTCAGTTCCTTTATCATTCTTATTTTCTCCATAACCTAAGCCCTCTTTCCAATTTTCACTACTTAGCAAATTTTGAGTTGTTCTGCCAGAGTTAGTCCAAGTCCTGATTATCTCTCTTTCCTTTACTAACTCAGTTTTTAGAGATTCATTCATTTTTAGCACTTCATCCCTAACATAAAAAGCATCATCTCTATCCTTCTGAGTTTGATGGAATATGACTAACTCTTTTTCTAAGAAATCATTTCTTTTCTTATATGCAAGATTTTCAGAAGTTAATCTTTCACATGTTAAAGTTTGATCTCTATAGCTAACAAACATGGTTTAAAGATATCTTCTCAACTCATTAATATCATCAGTATGAAAAGCATAAGTAGTCTGAGGTACCTTTGTTTCAGCAGCTTCAGAACTGCTCTCAGCACTTTCTTTATCAGCATTTGCCATTAATGCATAGTTCTCCTCACTTTCAGAGTCTGAGGTGTCTGTCCAGCTTTTCTGCTTTGTGATAAGAGCCTTTCCTTTGTCACCCTTTACCTTCTTGCAGTCAGGAGATATGTGGCCTTTCTCACCACAGTTATAGCATTTAACATTGGTGTAATCTCCTCTGTCAGACTTTCCTCCTCTTCCTTCAGATCTTCTGAAATTCTTCTTATCAGAACTTATGCTTTTCCTGGGAAACTTCTTTCCCTTCCTGAACTTCCTGTATGCAATCTTTGTGATTCCTTTCACCATAAGAGCACACAGTTTCATCATCTCCTCATCAGCATCAGTCTCAGGCAAGCTTTCAGAATCTGAGTCATCATCACTCTCAGAACTTGATGACTCAGTATCAGACTTTATGAAAAGAGCTTTACCCTTGTCTTTCTTTGAGGAAGCTGCTTTGGGAAATTCTTCTTCAGCCTTAAGAGCAACTGTCCTTGACTTTCCTCCTTTCCTCTTGCTTCTTTGTTCCATCTCCAGCTCGTGTGTTTTGAGCATTCCATAGATTTCGTCAAGAGTTGTTTCATCAAGATTGTAGTTGTCTCTTATTGTCGTTGCCTTCAAATCCCAGCATTCAGGAAGAGCTAACAGGAACTTAAGGTTTGAATCTTCAAGATCATACTCTTTATCAACCAATGACAAATCATTCAAAAGTTTGACAAATCTATCATATAAATCATTCAATGACTCATTAGTCTTTGAGTCAAAGTGTTCATACTCTTGAGTGAGTATTGTCTTCCTGTTCTTCTTAATTGTGTCAGTTCCCTGACATTTTGTTTCCAGAGCATCCCATATCTCCTTAGCAGTCTTGCAGTTGATTACCCTGTTTGACATTACATTATCAATGGCACTATGCAGTAAGTGTCGTACCTTAGCATCCTTAGCAATTGATGTTATGTCCTCAGCAGTATAATCACTCTTCTCCTTTGGTACGGTCGTTGCTGCTTCACCTGCAACTGCAACAGCGAATTTGGTTGGTTTGTGAGGACCTTCCTTGATTCTATCCAGGTATTCTGGATCTGTTGCTTCCAGGAACAAGGTCATCCTTACCTTCCATATGGGATATTCAGATGGTCTCAGTATGGGGACTCTGATGGTCTCATACCGACTCTGAATTTGTGTCTTTGGTGGTTCCTCAGTTTTGGTAGGCTTAGTTGGAGTTTCTGTGTCCGACATGATTATGTTTGGATCTTTAACTGTATGTAAGTTAACAGATAGGCTCTGATACCAATTGTTAGGTCACACACACACTGTAGAGGGGTGAATACAGTGTATAGTACACTCAAATCGAACTTAAAGAACTTGAGTAACAGAAAACAAACTTTATTGAAACAATAAACTCTGTTACAATATGGAACTGTTACCTCTCAGTGATGAACAAATATCACGAGAGCTGCTAGGGTTATATAGAATAATAACTTCGATAATGATAACACTTATAGTGTAAACCCTATGCCTGTGTTTATATACTACACAGTTACAAGATAATCGCTAATTGATATGGAATATAATTCTGCTTCCTAAAATATATCAATCAGATATCTTCTATTCCAAGTATTCCATTCTTCACGGAATTCCTTCTTCATGCATATCTCTTCTTATGTTTTATCTCTATCTTCTTTCCTTTAATCAGCTACTGTCCTTATCTGATCGTCCTTCAGCACTTAAGTTCTGATATCTATCTTCTGATGATTATCTCCTGATAATATAAGTACTGATATCCTTAAGTCCTGACTTCCAGTATAAGTACTGATCAACAGTTAAGTACTGATCTATCCTGTTCACACAAGATCTGAAAGCTAAACATAAAACATATTAGCCATGACATTATCAAATATATCTAACATTAGTGTCAACAGTCGTTTGTATTGATGGGGCGTTTCCTATCGGAGAAAAATATTAACTTTAATGCCATGCAAAATGTCATGGCATCGTTGTGGCGACCAAGAGAAGGAATGAAAGTACTTGAATTAGGTGGAGATAGATTCTCTTTTGTTTTCTACCATATTATGGATATGCAGAAGGTTATCGATGGAGGGCCTTGGTCATTTGAACAAAGTACACTGGTGCTTCAGAAGCCGGGTAGAGAGGAGAATCCAAAGGAAGTCAAGTTGAATAAGATGGAAATATGGGTGCAAATTCATGATCTGCCTCATGAATTTATGTCGGAAACAATATTAAAAAAGCATAGGAGAGTTTGTTAGAACATTCGTTAAAGTAGACAGAGCAAGTCTGGATGGGACATAGAAGGCGTTTGCTCGAGTAAGGGTGATACTGGATACTAATAAGCCGTTGAAACGTAAAATGAAGATTAAAAGATAGGGTGGTGCATTGAGTTGGGTTAATTTTAAATATGAAAGATTGAGCACATTTTGTTTTGTCTGTGGGTTGTTAGGCCATTCAGAAAGAGAGTGTGCGATTGTTTATGCAAATCCAGGGAAGGAGATAGAGAAGGCTTATGGTACATGGCTTAGAGCACAAGGACGAAGTACAAAGAACAACACTGTGGGAGCACGATGACTGAGAAATGGAGGGAATGAAGGTAGCAGCGGTATAAGAGATGACATTTTCAGTTCAAACACCACCATGGGTTGGGCAGGTACGGTGGAGACGAGATTCATGGAGATTGAGGGAAGTTTGCACGAAAAATCAGGGATTGAGGGTGGAATTCGAATTACACAGCATAATCATGGGAGTATGGTTATAGCCAAATATGGGATAAATCCAGAAGATGAAATTATGGGGGAGAAAATACGAGATGATGATAGGGTGGTTATAGATACAAAGAGAAAACGTGTGGAACAAGAGAAAATCACGGAGATAATAAATGTAGATGAAAGTCAAAAAACTGGGCTGGATAATAATATCGGGCCAAAAAACAGATTAGAGGCGGGTCCTGGACGCCAAGCCCGCCTAGAAAAATGAGTCTGTTAGCGTGGAACTGTCGTGGGCTGGCCCAACCACGCACAGTTCGATTTCTAAAGGAAATCATTCAACAAGGCCCAATCTTATTTTTTTGTCTGAAATATTAGTAAAGCAGAATAAAGTAAAAGAGGTATGTAGGAGTATTAATTATACAAGATGTGTGACTGTGGAGGTACAAGGACACAGTGGAGGGTTTGCACTATTCTGTAAAAATGAGGGGGGTATTGACATCAAAGACGTTGGCCGAAACTATATCGATTTTGAGGTGATTAACGATCAAATGGGAAGGTGGCGGTACACTGGATTTTATGGGTGCCCCGAACGGGATAGAAGAAGGGAGTCATGGAATATTTTAAAGGAGTTAGCAGGTCGTTCGATGCTCCCATGGTGCGTTATTGGGGACTTTAATGATATTATGTATGTCGGAGAAAAGAGAGGGGTTCATAGTCGGGCGAGAAGTTTGATGAAAGGTTTTGTCAGTACAGTAAATGATAGCGAGTTATTGGATTTAGGGTATGTTTGGGAGATTTTTACGTGGGAAATATTTTGAGGTAAGAGCAATTGGGTGCATGAGCGGCTAGATAGGGGGTTTTCTAATGTTAGTTGGAAAGAGATGTTCCCTGAAGCAGAGGTACGAGTTTGGGATATGTCAACATCAGACCATCTTCCTTTATTCTTGCAGCTGAATAAAGGAGTGTATGCGCCTAAGAAGAGAAGGTTTTGGTTTGAAAATATTTGGATTAAGGAGAGTGATTGTTATAATTTGGTAAAGAATAGTTGGGAAAGTACTGTGAATGGTGAAATTATGGAGCGTATTCAATTCTGTGATTGAAACTTGAGGAGTGGGGAGGTGGAGTTAGTTATGAGTATAGAATGAAGATGAGGGAGTACAAAGAAAAGCTGAAAAAATCATATCAAGGCGAGATAGGCTGGGGATGCAGCTGTATGATGATGCTCGATGGGAATTTCTGAAATTATTGGAAAAGCAAGAAGAGTATTGGAAACAACGGGCTAAGCAATTTTCGTTACGCGAGGGTGATAAGAATACAAGGTTTTTCCATAAATTTGCTTCGACAAGAAAAAGAAATAATCAAATTAAACGATTGAAGGATGACAATGGAGAGTGGAAAGAAACAAATGAGGGTATATAGGACGTTATCACTGAATACTTTTCACAATTATTTCGAGCATCGACATTGGATGGGACAATGTCATAAGGGGGAAATGTAAACTAGATAACAGAAGACGTGAAAGAGGGTTTAACAGCTGAGATAACATCAGAGGAAGTCAAAGTAGCAGTCTTCTCGATGCATCCTGAGAAATCTCCTGGTAGTGATGGACTGAATCCAGCATTCTTCCAAGCTTTTTGGAGCATAGTGGGAAAGGATGTTGTGCATTTTTGTCAAAAATTTATGAGGACAGGGGAGTTGCCTATTGGAGTGAACTGTACATTGGTGTGTTTGATTCCAAAGGTCAAGAATCCGCAGACAATGTCAGAACTAAGACCTATATATTTGTGTAATGTGCTGGTCAGAGTGTTGTCTAAGGTACTAGTAAATTGTATAAAGCCATGTATGGGGAAATTAATATCAGATTCAGGTTAGTGTATTAATTATAGTAAATCGACTATTTTATTCACGCCAAACACATCGAGGGATAATAGAAGAGCAGTTTCTGATGCGTTGGGAGTGTGTGAAATTCAGAACCCAGACAAGTATTTGTTAGTGTAGGTGCCCTAGAGGCAATACATTATTCTTTTAAATCTTTATGTCAGTTGATCATTCAATAAATGTATTTATTATGACCTTAATTACTGCGATATTTTGTTAGCATAATAAATGTCCTTAGAATCATGATACAAATTGTATAGTTTAAGTACATGACTTGAACTTGAGATTATATAATATATCATATTCTTAAAGGTCCCTAGTCGAGTATTATTATATAGGACAATAATAATACATAGATAAACTAGTATGTTGTTTGACAAGATAACCACATCTCATTGGTTATAAGTATGGGGATACTAAAGTCAATACATAGGTACATGTGAGAGTACATGGTACTAGACAGACCCACAATGAGATTCTTCATGTTTAATAAAGTCATAAGACAGACCCACATTGAGATTTTTTGAATCATTGTCGGTTCGTGCTACAGCCGAGGGCTTTGATTTCGAAATAAGGAATACTTGTCTATTACATAGAGATGTGTACATTGAATAAGAATCTAAAGGTCGGTACGTGCTACAGCCGTGGGCCTTTGGGGACTGATTGAACTGTACGGAATGTTGGGTTAGACTTGACTTAGAATATTGAGTTTATCGTGCTACAACCGAGACTCGATTATTCAAGAGGCTAAAGTTTGATTAGGGAATAACTTAAGATGTAATTGACAAGAGTTGTCTGCCTATTGAACATTACATGGCGGTTCGTGCTACAGCCGGGGTTGTGTAATGGAATGTAGGATCCCTATTCCCACTAGCATTATGAATGCTTAATTTTTCACGTTGAGGGTTGAATAAATTAGATAAACTAGTGGGAGCCACTTATGAATAAAGACCCGATTCATATAGTGTTTTAAAATGAAATCGAATATTTGCTAAGTGTTGTTATGTGTTTATCATTTATAGATTTACAATATACATTATATCTTCTGTACTATCACTCAGGAGCATACTAGATGCTCACAAATTGACTGGTCCTAATTATGCTGACTGGCTTCGAAACTTGAGAATTGTTCTCAGGATTGAGAAGCTGGAATATGTGATTGACTCACCTAAGCCTACTGAACCTGCTAGCGATGCGCATAATGATGAACATGTTGTGTATCGTAAGTGGATAGATGATGCAAATGTTGCTCAATGCATCATGCTAGCTTCCATGAACATTGAGCTACAGAAGCAACATGAGCATATGGATGCTCACACTATCCTCATGCATCTACAAGAGTTGTATGATGTGGCGGGGAGGACAGCTCGATATGAGATATCGAAGGAGCTGTTCGGTTGTAGGATGTCTGAGGGATCATCTGTGAATGACCATGTACTTAAGATGATAAATTTGATTGAACGTCTTGGACAACTTGGTTTTGCCATGGATGGGGAGCTGAGCCAAAAACTTGGTCTTGCAATCGCTTCTGAGTTCGTTCTCGCAGTTTGTTGTGAACTTTCACATGAATAAGTTGGATGTCAGCCTGCCTGAACTCCACAACATGTTGAAGACTGCGGAATCGAATTTTCCCCCTAAGAAGAGTTCTGTTATTCTAATTGGTGAAGGTTCCAATCCTAAGAAAAGGAAGAGGAACCCTTCCAAGAAGAAGAAAGTAGGTGAGAAAATGCCGGTTCCACCAAAAGCTGAAGACCCCATGAGCAAAGTTGTTTGCTTTCACTGTAACAAGGTGGGGCACTGGAAGAGGAACTGCAAGGTTTACCTTGCAGAATTGAAGAAGAAGGGTAGTGAGACTACCGCTTCTGATTCAGGTATGTTCATGATAGAAGTGAATATGTCATTTCTACTTGGGTATTAGATACCGCCTGTGGTTCTCAAATCTGCAATTTGTTGCAGGGACCAAGGAGAAGTAGGACTCTTGAGGAAGAGGAGGTGATTCTACTGATGGGAAATGGAGCAAGAGTTGCTGCTGAAGATGTAGAATCATTTTATTTACATATGCCTACGGGCAAGACTATTGTTTTAAATAATTATTATTTTATTCCCTCGATTGTGAGGAATATTATTCCCATGTTAGACTTGGTTGGATTTTCATTTATTATTGAGAATAATGAATGTTCTATTCTTAGAGATAATATTCTTTATGGACGTGGTACTTTAAATAATGGTCTGTATGTATGTGACATAATTTATTTCAGATTGAACAAACTAATAAAAGAAAAGGGATGATGAAAATCTCACTTCATAGTGGCACTGCAGTCTCCATTTAGTGGACATGGAGAGAGGGCTGCAGATTTGCTAGGAATGGTACACACAGATGTATGTAGATCAATGTCTACGCAAGCCATGGGTGGATTTTCATACTTCATTACTTTCATGGATAATAGATCTGAATTCAGATATGTGTTTGATAAAACACAAGTCTGAGGCCTTTGAAAAGTTCAAAGAATATAAGTATGAAGTGGAGAAACAAACCAAACATAGTATTATAATTCTTCGATTAGATCGAGGCGGTGAATACTTTAATGGAGTGTTTCTAGATTATCTCAAAGTAAATGGTATAGTCTCCCAATGGACTCCTCCAGATTGGTATCTGAAAGGAGAAATCGAACTTTGTTAGACATAGTTCGGTCCATGATGAGCTATGCAAATCTTCCAGTATTCCTATGGGGTTATGCATTGGAAACCTCAGCATATTTACTGAATAGCGTGCCTTCCAAAATCTGTTCCTCAAACTTCGTATGAGATATGGAAAGAAAGGAAACTGAGTCTTAAACACGTTAAGATTTGGGGATGTCCAGCTTATGTCAAGAAAGTTGACCCAGATAAGCTGGAATATCGATCCGTAAAATGTAGTTTTGTGGGATATCCTAAAGAGACTTTAGGGTATTACTTTTACACCGATCATCGGGTGTTTGTCTCCAGACATGCTACCTTCTTGGAAAAGGAGTTTATCCTTGAAGGAAACAGTGGGAGCAAAATTGAACTTGATGAAGTTCAAGAAGCACAAACTACTACGGATC